>NC_056744.1:1404279566-1404307066 GCF_019279795.1 Protopterus annectens
TTAATACCAACTCCAAGTTGCACAAACTCAAATAAGGGAGACACTTCCAGAAACAAGTTAATCCTTGCCAGTGCACACATAGAAACCACACCAGTTATGATTTCCTATGGAAAACAACATTTGGCATTATGTCTTTCATCTTTTTTTTCTTTGTACTGCTGACTCTTAAGCATTTTTACCTTGAGCAACTGTAGGGGGACCTCTAGCTACAGACCATATTAAAATAGATAAGTTGCTACTATTTAAATATGTGTTGAACCTTTCTGCTGTAACAAACGTAATTAATTAAGGGTTCTGATCCTTGCTTTATACAGCATGAACGAACATTATAAAAGCTTACTCTGGTAGCTCTGTTTGATTTATTATGATTATGACTACTCTACCCTCATTACGTCTTCTTTATTCACATGCCCGCTTTTACTGACACTCATGTGACAGTAACTGGAAGTTGCATTTTTTCATTTGTTGACTTCATATTATTTATTCATCTTTGCATTTATTACTACATTGGTTAACCAAATAAGTGAACTAATCTCATGGTCACATTCAGTCAGGATGTACTCTGAACATACTTTAGTCAGGAGATAGCATAAGAGGTAAAGAAACAGATTAACAACAAAGTGAAAAAACAATTAGAACAACGTACATAAAGGATATCGTAGACCACAGCAAAATACAGCAAGAACTATTAGAATAACTAAGATAAAATCCTCTACTGCATGATAGGCTACAGGTAGATCAAAATTATCAAGCATATTTGAATTTACAGGTTCATTGGTTCATTGGTGTATACTAGGCTAATGACCACTAGGGACATTATAAAAATAGCAGTGCAAACCAAATGTGACCCACAGATTTGATTTCTATAGCGGATGATTTACTTGACAGCCTTTGTCCATCAGAGACATAGGTATTAGATTGGGGTCAATTTCTGATTACCCATCCATTGGTCAAAGTTGCCCTAAAATAGGGATGGGGGGGGGACTCTTAACATGGATGGGGAGCTTGTTCTAGACAATGGGAATTTGGTGTCAGACTAGGGATCAATTTCTGATTACCCATCCATTGGTCCAAGTTGCACTAAAAATAGGGACAGGGGGAAATCTGCTTAAAATGGATGGGGAGCCTATTCTAGACAACGGGAATTCTCTGATAGGCAAATCTGTCTCTCCAACGTGTCCTATTCATGTTCCATCATTATTATTTATTTTTTGTGCAATTGTTATATGTGTCATCATTCTGTGCAATACATAATAATGAGAAATGGGCCAGCTCTACAGGAAAGAAAGATGAGCCCAGACAACAGTCACCAGTGGAGCTAGCTGGGCTGCTCCCCCATCAAAGTTCATGTCTCCATAATTAAAAAAAAAAATCTTCACTTGACTGTTATGTGATGTTCCCTCACTCCCAGCTCATGGCTTCCTTGAAGGAATGAATGAGATTTTTGGGGAGGAATGATAGGTTAAACAGTGGAGGTAAAGGACCTTAAAAGGTATACTGAGAGTTTTTAATACACTATAAACAACAAAACATTAATATGCCTCTGAAAGCTGCAATCTCATAATTGCATACTTCAGGCATATAGTGTCTGCTTATAAAATTCATGTGTGCATTGTATAACTCTGTATTTTTCCACTGAGATACAGTTTTCAACTATTTTTTTCTCTTGCTGCAAGCCTCCTCTACCAGTGTCTTATAGGTAGACGCTACTGCTGAAACCACAAACTTTTTCTTTGCAAGTATCTAATCTAATCCCAGGAATTGTAGGGAAATTCTTGAATCCCATATAGTTTTCATCTTCAAAAAAGTGACTGAGCTGTCCAAGTTATCACCAGCGAGTGAGGTCACACTTTCAGCACTCTCAGGTAAATTACGATTGAGGGTTCCCGCTTACTTGTTTGGATTTTTCAGACAGTAGTCGCAGTCACTAATGTCTTTCCTGTGCATGCAGCTTGTTAAGGAGATAGGCTCTAAAGGGAAATGGCTGCACTGTTATGGGAATTAGGCTTCCCCTTTCCAGACTCAAATTTGTCATGGCTGCATATTCCAAGGGTAATTGCTGCTGCTACTCCCATAATCTGTTACTGATTAGATTACCTTACCCTTCCTGTCTCTGTCCTCTCAAACCATGGATAGAATCCATGCATAGAATAGAAAAGAAATTTCATCTACCTTATACCCTTTGCAGTAACTGATGTGGGCTGTGCTTCTAAAACATACGCATGCACAAACACACACACACACACACACACACGCACACACACACACACACACACACACACACACACACACACACACACATACAAAATCATATGTATTCCACCTCTGACTACCGTGGATATAAAGGGATTGCTTGGTTTCGTAGCAAAATCAAATATTCCTTTTATTCCAAGGTAGTGCAACCTTAGTGCTGCTATACTTAGACATCATCAATTTGAATATGCAAAGTGGCAAAGTTATCTTACAGATAACTGTGTTTATAATGCCTCTTCCCTTATAAGTGTTTTTTTTTTTGGTTACAGTTTGAAATATTGGAACTTGGAATGCCGACTCAAATAATGTAGAGAATGAATGGCCAAAAACCTAGACTTACATGTATTTCTTGGAATATTTCCTTTTCTCTGGGGTATTGTGATCTCAGAGATTGCATATATAACTTTGTGTGCAGGCAGGCTTGACCATCCCCCACAAAAAAGGAGGTTAAATCAGAAGAGCAATGTTCAATATTTGCTTACCCCAAGCATTTTCATTATTTTATCTTGTCATGACTGAGCATTGCAAATCTAGACATTTGAATAGGAAGCCATACTTTTTACTGTCAGTATGTATGTATGTAGCTTTTAAGTGATGCATCTGCCACAATTTGAAGCTGTATATATATCAATTACATACTGTATATATATATATATATATATATATAGGTATATATATATATATATATATATATATATATATATATATATATATATATATATATATATATATATATATATATATATATATATATATATATATATATATATATATATATATATATATATATATATATATATATATATATAGAGAGAGAGATATATATATATATATATATATATATATATATATATATATATATATATATATATATATATATACATACACACACACACACACACACACACACACACACACACACACACACACACACACACACACACATATATATCTGTCTCTTTATATCTGTAACTACAAAATCACATTCTTGGAACTTAAAATGTAATCCTTTACTCCAGTATTGAAGAGAAAAACAGAGTAACTTAAAGTGTTTTTTTCAAACTTAAAAGTAAATCACCAGTATCTTCAAAGTGTATGACAATGCGTAGAAATGACTGCCATTTACTGTTTTACAGATGTCATTGGGAACATTCAAATAATAAATATTAAGAAGTAAAATTTACCCATATCAGAATGTATTATGTGACAGCTTCATAGTTAAACACTAACTTCAATAACAAAATCTAAAATTGAAAGAAACCCATTCCCAGGAATTCATTAAAGTTCTTAGCAAAAAGCCATTCTGGCATGACAAGCAAATTTGCAATTCTGAAACATGCTAGATGCGATGAGGTTAAGACCTCATTATCATCTAATTTGCATGTTTCCTGTTACTCCTGCAATATGCAGATCACCTGTAATACATTAGTGTCATTACAACACATATGCCTTAGACCCTGGTGTCTAGTGTTTTCCCCCTCCACCCAATCCCCATTACATTGTCAACGCTGGTATGGCACTTTGGAGAATAATCCCTGGGGTCTAGTGTATCCCCACACCTTTCAATCCTCCTTATGATATCAGTGTTGGTACAGCACTACCTCCATGGTGTCTAGTGGTTTCCCCACACCCCAGCCCCAATCCCCATTCTACCATTGGTGCCATTACATACATTCTGCAGTGGTACAGGATGTATCTATGCTTCCCAGTGACTAGGTGAGGCATCACAGGAGAACTGGTTTCCTGGTCACCCTATGCAGGTGTTGTAATCTAATGAAAGGTCACTCAAGTGCAAACCAGGGATTTTATACAACTTGGTCGCAGTCTTTTGACCTGGCACTTATAATGAAAATCTGGCCTGGTGGTAAAATTACTTTAGCTCTGTCCTCTGGGTTTTCCTTTATCCAACATCCTTTAATTGCCAGAATTGGGAGAACAAATCTGTGACGATTGGGGAGAGATGGGCGAAGGCTGCCAGCCTAGTCAAATAGAATTTGATGCATAATTCTATCAACTGTATAAATAAATGTAAAATACAGGCTTGTGTTTTTAAATGTAAGAAAACACTAAAATGTGAACTTCAAGATTGTTGCAACATTACCATCTGCTGTAAGGAAAACCAAGCCAAGTATTTCAAATGTGTTTTTTTTACATTGAAAAGATCTTATGAATCTCTTTAATGTTTTACAAGTCGGTTCCAATGAGTCTGGATGAAGGTTTCATGCCCATTGTTTTAAGGCTAAAGTTTATGATCAGAATTTAAATGTGGAAGGTGCTTTATTAGTTTCTGTTAGAATATACATGTGAAATGTCTTCTATTGTTGTAAGTTTCTGTGCAGGTGTTAGATTGCTACATAATGCAGTTTGTTTGCCTGGGAAAACCTAAGTGTCAAAAATTATGTAATTTGGAGAGGGACCCAGCAAACATGTTTCTTAGTAATGTTTAAATACTATTTCTCACAAGACGCCGGGGGGCATTTTGATCTGGAAATCCAACTTAACAGCACTCTGCCTTTTGCTCACATGTAAATTTTAGCACTGTGATTTCTTGTAGGAATAGTTAAAGCTAGTAATAATTAATTAGGTATTTTTCTTTGAAATCAGACCTGTCCTACTGTATTATTTTAAGTTTCTGTGTGATCTCTGAACTCTTAGATATCTCTGTGGTGTAGTAGTTTTGTCTTGTGTTTTAATAATTTAGTATTAAATATTTTTAAATCCTTCTACCTGTGGCTGATTTATGTAGAGGTACGCTCTAGAGTACATTGCATATTTATAGAGGTTATTGTAAGAGGCCACTCTAAAGTAAGCCTTGACTGTTAGTCATACTACAATTGGATAATAATATTGCACAGTAATAATTGGACACTTTTTTAAGGGCCTTTTAGTAGCTGATATTATTAGTTGGGTGGTGGCAGTAATTACTACCATATAGTCTGGGTAAAGGGGCACAGCTGGAGAATCTGTGTCAGCCTTTCTCAGGAGTGTCTGTGAAGTAGTATAAATACTTAGCTCAAAGTATGTGTGTGTGTTGTGTCAGCTACTTGGGCAGGGACACGAAGCACTGGTTGGAAAGAGGGGGTACTGGAGGTTTTAGCTTGCCCAGCTCGGCTGAGACCTGGACCCTATAGCTGTGACAGTGGGGAGTCTTACTGGGGACCTGGTAAGCAAGGGAGCAACCAACCCCAGACTGACTGTGATCTCTGTGTGCACTTAAGGGAAATTGTACTTTACTGTGTGTATCAGTTATCCTTTTCTCTTCTATGAGACAACCTCCCTGGTGTTAGTGGTGAGGATTGAGGTTCTTTGATTGCTGGGCCAGTGTACAGTCATCACAAGTGGTGGCAGTGGTGGGATCTACTTCACATACTAATTGGCTTGTAGCGGTGTGGGTAGAGCGAATTCCTGTAGCTTATGTACAGTGATCTCTAAAAGTGCTTTGTACTCTAAACCAGCCACGCAGTGTATACTCAGAGTTCAGATCACAATTTTTTTATTTCTTTTGTTAGCTTAGTGTTAGTCGGGGTGAGCAGGCAGCATGTCAGCAGAAGAGTATGAAAAGCCGACAAGGAGCCAGCTGGCGGAGATGTGCCAGGCTAGGGGACTGGTGCATGGAAACCTGACTAAAGCAGACCTGATTGGAGCCTTGGTTATAGCTGCATCAGAAAACAGCAGCCTGGAGGACAATCAGACTGACAGTGGAGATGCAATATCCCTGGAGAATGGACAGCTCAACCTTTCTGCAGTGGACTTAAAAATCCAGCTGGAGCTAAAGAGACTTGAGCTGGAGGCCAGGCATATGGAACTAGAAGCAGCCGAGAAAATGAGGAGTCTACAAGCTGAGAAAAATGAACAGCAGAGAAAGGATGAGAGGGAAATGCTGACTCTTCGCCAGAATCATGGAGGTAATGGCGAATGGAGTAACCAGACCCCAGAAGCACAACAGGTCAGTAAATTTCATCCACAGTTTAAAGAGGGGGATAATTTTGATAGCTTCATTCATATGTTTGAGCGAGTATGTAAACAGTATGAAGTTGACCAAAGGCTCTGGGTACAGTTCCTGGCCCCTTTAATCCATGGTAAAGCTGTAACTTCTTTAGCAAAAATGCATGACACTGACTGTTTTGATTATACTGCTGTAAAAAGTTATTTATTAGAATGTTTTAAGCTAACACCTGAAATGTATAGGAAAAAGTTTTGTGAGCATAGAAGCAAGGCAGATGAAAATGTATGTGAATATGTTGCTGAACTGAGCACTTATTTTCATAGCTGGGTGAGTGCATGTCAGGTCAGTTCTTTTGAAGGACTGGCAGACCTTTTGGTAAGGGAACAAGCCCTTAGCACTTTGCCTGAGGACATGAGGATCTGGTTAGCTGATAGACAGTGTACTACTTCAGAGGAGTTGGGGAAGAAGGGAGACCCATACCTAGCAAGCAGGGCAGCCCTGCACAGGAAAGGGACCCCCAGTACTGCTCATGGGACTAAAGGAACCCATGGTGGGCAACACAGACTGCTCCAACAGAATCTGCCAGTATAAGAGGAAGCCACTAGTCCAGGTACACATCAAGGAGCTAGGGTTAAATGTTTTGAAAGCAACCAGTGGGGCCATGTGGCATACAGATGTCCATGGTGGCAAGGTGGGGAACCAAAGGTGAAAGAGCCAGTAAGTGGGAAGGACAAAATGCCAATAGTGGGTTGTCTTGAGACCAACAGGGTATGGAACTACCATCCTGCAGATGTCCTGAGAGGCAAGGATTTGGGTGAGGCAGTACTATGTACTTATGCAGTTACATGCAGTAAGGCTAGGAGACAAGCATGTGGGTCTGGTAGCCTGGGGAGACCCAGACAGACTGCAAACTTGCAGCCAGGACTGCTGAGGTAGTTACTTCAGGGAGTGAGCTACACTGTAGCAGTGAGACTGAATGTGAGCCACAGCTGCTTGTGGGTATTGATGTTTCCTTGGACAGGGTAACTGCAAAGGTAGAGGTGAGTAGTAGTACCCAGGCTGACAGTGAGGCACTGCTGTCAGATGATGCCAGACTTCCTGTGAAAATGGAGCTGTGAAGGGTTACAAGGATAAACTTGAGACAGGCTCAGCTCTCAGACCCTACATTGCAAGGCCTGAGACAGGTAGCTAGGGAGGCACCTGATTCTCAAGGGAAGGGGGAATCTGTATACTGGAACAAAGGGTTACTGTACAGAGAGTGGACCCCTGAGGGAGGGCTAGAAGGTGAGAGAGTACAGCAGTTTGTAGTGCCTAGAGCTTACCATCTGGTGCTTTTAGCCATAGCCCATGATATTCCATTTGCAGGTCATATGAGCATAAAACATACAAAGAGGCATGTTATACAAAACTTTTATTGGCCTGGAATTTTCAGAGATGTAACAGGGTACTGCAGGACCTGTGAGCAGTGCCAAAAGGTAGGCAAGGTAAGAGACAAGGTGAGAGCTCCTTTGATGTTTTTGCCTGTGACTGAGGAGCCATTTAAGAGGGTAGCTATGGATATTGTGGGTCCTCTGAGTACCCCAAGTTCCATAGGGAAAAAGTATATCCTAGTGATTGTAGATTATGCTACACGATAACCTGAGGCAGTGGCTTTGTCCTCCATTGAGGCCGAGAAGGTGGAAAATGCTTTGCTAGAGATTTTCAGCAGGGTAGGTTTCCTAGATAGGTCTGACAGAGGTGCCAATTTTATGTCAGACCTGCTGGCTTGTCTGTGGAAGACCTGTGGGTTGAAGCCATGAAGACCACCCCCTACCATCCCCAGACTAATGGTCTTGTTAAGAGGTTAAACTCTACAATCATGTCCATGCTATGGGCATTTGCAGATCAGTTTAAGAGGGAGTGGGACAAATATTTGCCCCTTCTGTTGTTTGCTTACAGAGAGGTTCCCCAGGAATCCACAAGTTTTTTACCCCCAGAGTTGTTGTATGGGCATATAGTGAGGGGTCCTCTAGATTTAATTCGAGATGAGTTGGAAGGTGAGTGTGAGTCTCACAAGAAGTCTGTTGTGGCATATGTCCTGAACCTCAGGACAAGGCTCAGGGAACTCATGGGCCTGGCCCACGAGAACCTGGCACAAGCCCAAAAACAGAAAAAGTCGTGGTATGACAGGAATGCTTGAGCTAGAGAGTATGCTGTAGAGCAGCAGGTGATGGTTCTCATTCCTGTCAGACACAACAAGTTGCAAGCAGTTTGGGAGGGACCTTACAAAGTGGTAAGAAAGGTATGTGATGTTAACTACATGGTGGAAGTGCTAGGCAGATGGCAGTGGCACAAACTGCACCATGTTAACATGAGGAAACCTTACCATGATAGGGAGACCCTTGTGCTGAGCATTTGCAGTGGATTGAAGGATTAGTCTGACAGAGATCTTGTGACTGATCTCCTCAGTGAGGCTCCCGCTGACACCATGGTGGAAGGGGTAGCAATGTCTCAGCAGCTATCTCCTATCCAGGTTAAAAAAAATATGAGCAGTGTTGCAGGAGTTTGGGGGCATGTTCACCGGGAAACCAGGGAGCACCCACCTGATGCAGCACCAGGTGGATACAGGACCCCAAAGGCCTATCAGGCAGGCCCCTTATATGGTTCCTGAGAGAGTCAAACAGACTCTGATGGAGGAGGTACAGGAGATGTTGGAACTAGATTTGATTCGAGAGTCCAACAGTCCCTGGGCCTCACCAGTGGTGTTGGTGCCAAAGAAAGATGGCAGCAACATGTTCTATGTGCATTACAGGAAATTAAATAGTCACACAGAGTCAGATGCTTACCCCAAGCCTAGGACAGATGAGGCCCTAGAGCAGCTGGGTGGGGCTAAGTATCTTACAAACATTGATCTTTCCAAGGGTTACTGGCAGGTGCCTTTGACTCCCAGTGCTATAAGGAAGTCAGCCTTTGTGACTCCTTGTGGCTTGTATGAGTTCACAAAGATGCCCTTTGGGATGAAGAATGCCTCAGCTACTTTCCAGAGGCTGGTAGATCATATCTTAGCAGGAGCAGGAGGGTTTGCCCTTGCTTACATGGATGATATTGCTATCTACAGCCATTCCTGGCAAGAGCACCTTCAGCCTGTCAGGGAGGTGCTGGGCAGACTACAGAGAGCAGGGTTGACCATTAAGCCGAGCAAATGTCAGGTGGGTATGGCAGGGGTCTCCTACCTAGGACATAGAGTGGGGAGTGGTAAGATAAAGTCAGAGCCTGTCAAAATGGGAGCCATTCAGGCATGGCCTGCACCTGTTACCAAAAAACAGGTGAGGGTATTCTTAGGGACAGCAGGGTACTACAGAAAGTTTGTTCCCAATTATAGCACCATAGCTGCTCCCCTCACAGACCTGACTAGGAAGAACAGGCCAGATAAGGTAGTGTGGACCCCAACATGTGAACAGGCATTTCAGAAGCTTAATGAAGCTTTGGGATGACCCCCTGTGTTACCCAGTCCAGACTATAGCAAATAATTTGTTGTGCAGGTGGATGCTTCAAACTATGGGGTGGGGGCTGTACTTAGCCAGATTTCTTCAGAGGGAGAAGTGCACCCAGTGGTTTATCTCAGTCGTAGGTTCCAACCCAGGGAGGAATGCTATGCAGTGGGATAAAAGGAATGTCTAGCCATGGTGTGGGCACTACAAAAACTTCAGCCTTATCTGTATGGAAGAAAATTCACTGTGATGACAGATCACAACCTTCTAACATGGTTAAACAGAGCCAGTCAACAAAATGCCAAGTTTCTAAGATGGAGTCTTAGGTTGCAAGCATATGATATGTCAGTGCAGCACCGCAGTGGGAGTAGCAATGCCAATGCAGATGGGCTGTCAAGACAGGGAATGGGGTGAGGTGCACCCAGATAGACCTGACACTCTCAAGGGACATTACTCAAGGGGCACTTGAAAAACTTGCTTGAGTTCCCTGGGGGGGGGGAAGAGATGTGATGATTGGGGAGAGATGGGCGAAGGCTGCCAGCCTAGTAAAACAGAATTTGATACATAATTCTATCAACTGTATAAATAAATGTAAAATACAGGCCTGTGTTTTTAAATGTAAGAAAACACTGTAAAATGTGAACTTCAAGATTGTTGCAACATTGCCATCTGCTGTAAGGAAAACCTAGCCAAGTATTTCAAATGTGTCTTTTTAAATTGAAAATATCTTATGAATCTCTTTAATGTTTTACAAGTCGGTTCTAGTGAGTCTGGATGAAGGTTTCATATCCATTGTTTTAAGGCTAAAGTTTATGACCAGAATTTAGATGTGGAAGGTGCTTTATTGCTCTAGTTTCTGTTAGAATATACATATGAAATGTCTTCTATTGTTGTAATTTCTGTGCAAGTGTTAGATTGCTATGCAGTTTGTTTGCCTGGGAAACCCTAAGTGTCAAAAATAATGTAATTTGGAGAGGGACCCAGCAAACATGTTTGTTAGTAATGTTTAAATACTATTTCTCACAAGAGACCGGGGAGCATTTTGATCTGGATATCCAACTTAACAGTACCCTGCCTTGTACTCACATGTAAGTTTTAGCACTGTGATTTCTTGTAGGAATAGTTAAAGCTAGTAAATATTAATTAGGTATTTTTCTTTAAAATCAGACCTGTCCTACTGTATTATTTTAAGTTTCTGTGTGATCTCTGAACTCTTAGATATCTCTGTGGTGTAGTAGTTTTGTCTTGTGTTTTAATTATTTATTATTAAATATTTTTTAAAAATTCTACCTTTGGCTGATTTGTGTAGAGATAAGCTCTAGAGTACATTGCATATTTATAGAGGTTATTGTAATAGGCCACTCTAAAGTAAGCCTTGACTGTCAGTTATACTACCATTGGGTAATAATATTGCACAGTAATAATTGGACACCCTTTTAAGGGGCTTTTAGTAGCTGATATTATTAGTTGGGTGGTGGCAGTAATTACTACCATATAGTCTGGGTGTGTGTGTGTGTTGTGTCAGCTACTTGGGCAGGGACATGGAGCACTGATTGGACAGAGAGGGTACTGGAGATTTTAGCTTGGACCCTATAGCTGTGCCAGTGGGGAGTCTTATTGGGGACCTGGTGAGCAAGGGAGTAACCAGCTCCAGACTGACTGTGATCTCTCTCTGCACTTAAGGGAAATTGTACTTTACTGTATCAGTTATTTTTTTCTCTTCTATGAGACAACCTCCCTGGTGTTAGTGGTGAGGATTGAGGCTCCTTCATTGCTGGGCCAGGGCACAGTTGTCACAAAATCAATGATTTTCTTTCTCTTCTGAATCTCAGGTGGACTAGTCAACTCATTTTTTTCTTTAAAGCTCACTCCCATAGGTTCATAAGTACTTACTATACTACTCCCAGGTCCATAGGTTCATGGATATACACTAGGCTAATCACAATCAGATCCTTTATAAGCCTAGCCATCCAATCCAACCCAATTATGCCCCTATGTATCATAGGCATTTATTAGGAAGGGGTATGTTAGTAGGTTTCTAGAGGTTGTATGGGGGGTATGCTAGTTTGGGCATTACCGTCTGCCTCTGTCTATCAGAGACATGAGGCTAGACCAGAGGTAAAGTTCTGATTTCTCATCCATTCATCAAGGTTACACTTTAATAGGTGTAGGGATGAACACATGATGAAGACTTTGTTCCAGAGCATGGGGACTCTCTGAGACACATATCTGTCTTGCCAACATGTCTTATTTACGTTGCAATCAAAATTTAATTCCTTGGATCAAATGGTTCTGATGCTTGCATTTTGCAGCTGTCAAAATGTCCATCAGAGCTGGAATAATGGATTCCTTGTATGTCAGACATAGATCTACTTTCAGTAACTTGAGACAGAGTATAGAGCTAGGGCTTTTAGGTGATCCATACAGGGCAAAGTGTTTATACCCAGGATTCTCCTGGTAAGGAACCATTCTGGGCATTCCAACCCTGAATATTTCTGGTCAGGTGCATACTGAAGGGGACGTTATACTCAATGATGGGTCTAATAAGGGCCAAATAAAAGTGGCAATATGACTTCCTTGGACCCAGATGCTATATATACCCTTAATCATAAGCTGCTTGGCAATATACAATGATTTTCTTACTACCATGGCCACATGTTGTACAAAGGCCAGATTATGGTCTAAATATGTCCCAGATCCCTACTACCACGTCAACTTTTAGGGGTGTCTTATCAATGGAGTAATTAACCTGAGTGGACTTACTACAGCAATTAGCCTGGATGACAGTTCTCCCATAAGGATTTTTAGAAGCCTAACCATACATTCCCAAGAAGATTTTAGCTTTTATATTATAATATGAATAATCCAGAGATGAGCAGAACATTTACATGTTGCCCCTATACATGAGAGACAGCCCTGTTACTCCAGGGGTGAATTTACAGTTACCCATCTATTTCATCCACATTTAGTTTGAATAGTGTATGAGAAGTAGTGGTACAGTGGTAGCATTGTTGCCTCACAGCAAGAGGTTCTCCTGTTCGATTCTCGGCTGGAGTGCCTTCTATGAGGAGTCTGCATGTCCTCCCCACGGTCGAGTGGCCTTCAAAAGACATGTGTGAATGGGCGTGCCTTCGCTGAACGTTTGGTGTCAGGCTGGCAACTCGGCACCATAAAAATCGACTGCCAATCATTAGTGGACCGGAGTTCTGCTGTGGCGACCTCTAACCGGGAAAAGCCGAAAAGACAAACGAAAGTGTATGAGAAGTAGTTTGCGTTATGTGGAGCAAAAGACAATTCCAAAGAACTGGTGCTCTCTGTGATGCATATTTGTCCCTCTAACATGTTCTATTTATGTTGCAAAAGAGATTGCCCCCATTGGACTTACCACAATACAATAGGTCTGACAAATGTCTGCTGAGCATTTGTAAGCAAGACAGAGATCACTCCTCAGTAGCATGTATGTCACAGAAAAGAGGGAAAAGTCTTTGATATGGTCCATGTAGTTTTTATTTGTAGGTCTCTGATTTTTTTTTTTTTTTTTGTAAGAAGGCATAGTGAGTGTTCAAGGTCTGTCAAATATTTGGACAGGTATATACCAATTATCAGCTTAACGAATGTGGAATGCAGTGCAATGATCACATCCCTGAATCTGGATTCCATATCCTCAATATTAAGCTGTGTAATGAAAAAGGACTTTTCTATAATAATGGATATGAGGTGATCAAGGCACAGTTTATTCCCTACAGAGCTTTCCAGGTCCCTGATTACTGTATCAGTTTTCAGGAATGTGTTGGCAATGTGATATGCTCCAGGGTCTTCTTGCATGCAGAAGAATACTATTACACATTTTTTAGCATTTAGTTTTAGTCCATGGTTTTAACACCAGGTATTGGTTTGGAGAAACCCCTATTGGATGATTTTACTGTCCTCTTGGAAGCTTATGAGGGCACAAACTTTACAGCCATCTTCAAACTTGTTAAGCCATAAACCTTTAACAGTAGCATTGACCTCTGAAAGGTAATTGCCAAGGAGAAGTGACCCAAGGCCTGAACTTCGAGGTATACCACTAGTGATAGGTCATTTGTACTAGGCAGAGCAGCCCACCCTAATTTCCTGAGTTCTCAGCACAGTGCCAGGCATTGTCTCTAAAGCTTTTAATATTGTTAAAGAAGGGTTTGCAGTTGTCATTTGCCTGGATAGCTATTTTTACATGATATGTGGCTTTGTTCGGTGTGATCATGGTCCAGAGTTCCCTGTTAAGTTTATCAAGGATTTATTTGCATCTTCAGAGTTACATTTATTTTCACATGCAATGAGTTTTTTTTTCTTTTATTATAGAGTCTGTTTGTATTTGTGTTCCATGACAAGGGTTTATTTTGTCTTTGGTGTTGCATTTGCTTAAGTGGGGGTAAGATGCATCTATGCAGCTATTCACATGTGCAAATAAATTGGCCGTAAAGGATTCCACATAAGCATTGCGGCTGGCTGGAATGTTTGATATAGCCAGGTCATTACTCAGTTTCAGTGGATTAGCCTTGGCATAATCTCTGAATCCCAAGGTATTGGAGGATGTTTCTGGATTCAGACTTAAGGTTTGACCTGCAAGGGAGTTACAGCTGTCAGGGAGCAGAGCTGTACCATATTGGTAAGGGTTATGAACAGGCTTTTATCACCCATTGTTCAGCTGCACATGATCTGGTCCAGAGAGTTTGTATTGATGAAGTTCAGAAATCTCTAAGTATGCATTTTAAAGGTTGTATATATATATATATATATATATATATATATATATATATATCTCATGCTTAATGGAAGTGCAGTTGAAGTCTCCTAAGACAAAAGAGTTTGAATGCATTCCTGCAAATTAGTCTGGAGTTGAAATATTTTTTTGTTACTAATAAGGGGACACTGCTGTCTTTGATGCCTTCATCTAATGTGGTGGACCTGAACGTGTGGTAAGTGTTGAAACAGTGCATTGATAGGAGCTCTCATGTATTAATCCATGTCACCAGGATGATGCATTTATCATTTTTTCTAGGGTAAGGAGTGCTTGTGGGCAGCAACATTTATTGTTATGGCCCCTAGCTTTGAGCAGTAATACCTTTACATTATCCAAATTCTGTTTTGTTATTATGGAAGATTTCAGGACTTGTATTGCTTAAAATGCCACTATGGCTGTTGACAAGGTTTTATTCAATATAAGAAAGCTTTTTGGGTAGGTATAGAACAGAAATGGAAAAACAAGGTTGTCTACCATCTTCTCCGAGGTGGACATTTATCGCACCCTTTCTGAATGACACCAGAAACTAAGTCAGTTGTTGAAGTCAACAATCTCTTGTTATTATTATGTAATCATTCTTGGTGACAGTAAAATGCTGCTCAAGACAAAGTTTATACTTGCCTCAGACACATATTCTGAGAGATCAACCATGTTTATCTTCATACAGTCAAGGGATGTAATTCTCAAGGCATTTACACCTATGTGTACTATTATTGTATTATATGTGCAGTTGTGGTGAAAGAACTTGTCAGCCTGTAAGATGTAAATCCTGGCGAGGATAGGCAACTGACCACAAACCTCCCCTTGCACAGCCTCTGTGTGTGTTTCACAGTGGAGTCATCAATGACTAGGATGTTGGACCGTGTGAAGGTTTGCCTTTTGGGCTTTTAAACTGAGACACTGACTCATACATGTATGTTTCTAGGTGGGTGCTTCCTGTGTTATGTGTTTGTAAGGTTGGTGAGGATACTTGTTTACTAGGTTACATTTAAGAGGATCTTGTGGTTTAGGCAGGTAACTTTCAAGACTCTCAGCATATGTAGGTATCTGTGTTTCATCTGATTAGTGTTTGATAATTTTAGTGTTTTGCATAGTACTGTCAATCTGCTTGTTATTTTTCATGTGCTCATGTGTGAGTTTTGCCTTCAATATCATTAAATAACTGCATCTCTCACACACTGTGTAAGTTTGTTTAGGGTGATAGGTGGTTAACAGTGAACATGATACAATTGCTACATTGTCTCAGGATGCCCATTTCAAGCAAGCAGGTTTACAGAGATGGTTGGAAAGTGCAAATCCATAGTTCTAGGTGCTTATTAATGTGGGCTTAAGGCAGAGTAGCACCTATGAAGTTTGGATTTGAGTACTGCAGATGCCATTTGTGTGGTAGTGGAAGTAGTGCTGGTCCCAACGCAGCTGCATGCAACTAGAAATCAATGATCTTTAGCTCTCATTAATCCTAAGATTCCTGAGAAGTAGTATTAACCACGATATTGCTAGGTTAAGATTACTTGCTATAGTCCTCTGTTGGTAGATGCCATGGATAGAACTTAAAGAAGCTGGATGCAAATGATAGCCAAGCTGCAGAAGAATTCTGAAGGGTTTTTCACCCAATCTGCAACCCGAACACTTAAGGAAACTCTATACACAATGCCTAGTCAGAGACCTACATGAGTCAATACCCTTCTGCTCCTTATCTCACCAGAAGCAAAGAAGTACCATTTATCGCAAGATGGCTCCTAAGAAGCAACTGGTGATTGGTAATCTCTTGGAATGCTAGAAAGTAATGCCCCTGTACTCCTGCTCTCATCAAAAGCAAGACAGGAGCACTAATCCCTCACTGATACCAAATAAGCAGTTCTCTAGTGATCAGTAATCTCTATGAACAGTAGGAAGTACTGCCTCACTAATCCTTCTCTCCCAAGAAGCAAAACAGAAATAGTAATCCTATTCTGATTCCCGTGAAGCAGTTCTCAAGTGATTGGTAGAATAGTCCCAGATGTTACAGATTTTAAAAGTAAGACAGAAAAAGTGATGCATACTCTGAGTTTAGCAGTATGCACTAAAGGTGTGGAAGCGGCTTTAGGTCAACTGGTGCCCTAGGCAAAATGGCTCCATGGCGCCCCCTACCACACCATCTGGTGCCCCCATCCTGGTCTACCTACACCTAATAAATACTGGAAAAGCACCCTTGCTGCAGCGGTGCCCTAGGCAGCCGCCTAGTTGGCCTATGCCTAAGGCCGGCTATGGATGATATAAAACAGTATCTAACTCAAGCTTTAAGAGTCTAAGTGGAGGGCCTTCCTAGTTTGATATTTCTGTGCCCAGTGGAATGAATAGATTAGATGGGTCCGGGAAGCGCTTAAAAAGTCAAATCTGCAGTATAACCAAGCTTTTTAAAAGACACCAACTTTAAAAGTGTAACACGGGCTAAGTAGTCTTAAAAAACATAGTATTGATATTTTTGTCATAAAAATCCACATTACCTCACAATCGACATAACACACCTAAGAAAGATGGAAATAGTGTTATGTGTGCATTTGAATTCTACTTTATCCTGAAGTAAGGCTTTTAGTTTTGCACTAAACTTACTTCTGGTCAATTGCTGAGCTAAGAAATCATAAGGTATAATCAGAAAAGAAAAACGTTCTATGGTTCCAGTAACTTCTATTCTGACTGACATCCAAAAAATCTAATTTACCATACTGAGTATGGGTTTGATATCAGGACATTGACTCAAAATGTTTCCTAGTTATGAATGGGTTGCTCTCCAAATTTATTTGAAGTTATTCAGTAGTGTTCTCTTTTTGAAACTCCACTCATAAACTGAAATACTTCATTTAAAGTTGTTTGCAACTTATACATTTTATGTGTAAATGATAAAAAACTTGAAGGATATATTTCAAAGTCAGAATTAGAATCTCTTCCCCAGTGCTTGCAAACCATAGAGAGTAGGTAAGTCATAGTAAGTCATTATACATTAGCAGTTGATAAGCAATACAAAGGTTCTTTTGTCTACTGATATGAGATGAGAAATTCAGCACAGGGCCTTGGCAAATGCTTAGTTATTTTAAACTAGACTTTACTCATTAGGGTCAACAACAGTATTGTGAAAACTCCAATTCCTATTAATCATTACAAGTCACTGATATACCACAGAAAACATTTTGTATGATTGTCCTAAGAGACTAATTAGATATGTTTTGATACACCTGACTCAGGTTCCTTAAGATTCTGTACGATAACACAGTATCATAGTATAACTGAACATAAGACTATGTGAACATATTGTAAGTATAAACTAACTTATTTAATAACCAGAGTTAAAAAAGTGAAGTTTAATGGAGAAAGAAAAGAGTAAGGTCCTATAAATGGAGCACATTTCTAATAAAATAATTTTACAGTGTTGTTAACAGAGCATACCCTAAATTTCCCATTGCTCGGAATACCGGCAAACTAAGATTTATTTATTTTATTTATTTTATTTTACATTTGTTGACCGGGTTAGTCCAACTGGATATATGTCCATTTTCAGCAGAGGCCCGGGGAGAAAAGCTCCAAAATTACATAGTTAAAACATACTTCAATTTCCAATATGTTAAATTGAATCTAAAATAAGCAAAAAACAACAATATATTAGCAACAAATAGGAAAAAAACAGCTCCATTACATAGGTGTAGCCACGTGAGAAAGAATACAAGATATTTCCATTGAGAACAAAGTTGAAAATTTGTTTAACCTAAAAACTTCATTAAGTAAGCAGCATTACAACAGGATATCACTGAGAGGTAGAATAAAGAGATACATAGGGGTATGTCTGTTAAACAGGTTGTTAACTAAAGCCCTCAGAGAAGGGCATATGAGATGAGTCAGAGCTGGTAAGGAAAGGGAGAGTAGAAGTATTTGATTGAGACAGAGAGTTTAAATACTTTTTTTACTAGAAAAAGTCACATACTTCCAGGGTGATACTGGGAAAGCACAAAGGAAGTTGGTAGGAATAATAAGGACATAAAGGTGACAGGCAAGAAAGAAACAGCTGGTCAGTCAGGATTCGTACAAGGGCATAGCCACTGGGATAGAAGGAAAGTTCTTAGTTGTTTCTTAAAAAGGGGTGTTGATGTAAGTGATGTAAGATTACATGGGAGTTTGTTCCAGTTAGTTCCAAAGTTAGAAAATAGGCAGTCTGCAGATTTATTGTTGGATTTTAATGGAGGCTACTAGTAGCTTGCTTGCTGAGCACAGTCTTGTAAGATTTTTATAATGTTTGATAATGTTACAGAGTATGGGAGAGTTTATTGGATGATATAAAATCTTATGAGCAATTCTAAGTTGCTGAAGAAGAAACTGATTGTGTAATTCCAGCCATCCTAGTTGTTTAAGGTTTTGGCAGTGATGGGTACGAAATGTGGAACCAGTAGCAAATATAGCTATGTCATTATATGAGGTTGATAGTTTGTTCAGATTGCTTTTGGAAAGGTTAGAGTAGATGGGAGAGGCGTAGAGAAGGGTAGATATAATGTGTCTGGGCAATAGTGGTCCTAGCTGAGGGAGTAAGAAAGGTTTTAAGCCTGTAAAGGGAGCCAAGTTTTCTATTTACTGATTTAATGGTCAAATTAATATGTGAGTCAAAGTTAAGATTATTGTCAATTGTTATGCCCAAAAGTTTGGTGGTTGTGTCTGGTATTATTATAGTTCCATTTTTGGATGTAACTGTGAAATAGATAGGGGAAGACTTGAGTAGGAGTAAACAATAATAACTTAGTTTTGTTAGGATTGAAGAGGAGATGGCAGTTGTGGAACCAGTTTTCAACTAAGGTAAAAACTTTTTGGGTATTGGTCTGCAGTTAGGTAGTGGAGTCAGCGGCACAGATTAGTGTAGAGTCATCGGCATATTGTAAGGTGGTGGTTAGAGGAAGGGAAGCACTCAGATTTTATTTTGTTTATTTCTTTGCAGTTGTTTAACCAGGATAGTCCATTGGGCCTAAAGAACCCATTTTCAATGGAGTCCTGGGGAGAAATGCTCCACATACAGATTATACAAAGATTAAGTTCCACACATAGATTACATTAAGATTACAGAGATTAACATTGTACAATTTCTGGTTATAAGACAGATCAAACATATTTCAATCAAAAGTAATAAATGCAAAAAATATTAAAAATAGAATGTTTTTTTTTTCTCTCCTAGTGGGATTAAGGATAGGTAGTTAGATGCAGTAGGCTAAGAGATTGCTAGGTACAAGTAAGGAGATGAATACTACAAGCAAGCATGAATTTGCTATCTGGGATTTGTGAGAAGGAGAAGAGAAAAAAGAGTTGAGAGTAGGTTATGAGGGATGGGAGCAGGAGCATTGCCATGTGGATGTTAGATGAGAGTGAAGTGATTTTTTAAAGTATGGGAGGCTAGCAGTTGTACGAATGGAGGGGGGAAGGGAGTTCCATAGGCGTGCTAGTGAGAAGGACGGGAGGTTTTGTCCTGGGGGGGTGGAGGGGTCTGCAAACCTCAATAAGGTTTTGATTGTTTGATCTTAGAAGTCTTTGGGTGTGGTGCATTTTAAAGGTAGTTGAGAGGGAAGGACAGAGATATGGCTGGAATATGAGTTTATGAGCATAGGTGAGCTGAGTATAGGAGAGGTAGTTGGGAAGTTCTAGCCAGTTGAGTTTTATGGAGAGGTTCACAATGATGGGTTGATGATTTGTTGCTGGTGGCGAATCTGGCTATTTTATTCTAGCAAGAGGACAGTTTGGTTTTGAGAGATGATTGTAGGTTTGTTAGAAGAGGGGCACCATAGAGAAGGGAGGGAAGGAGAACTGTGGTAGAGAGAGTAAGTTTTGTAGTTGAGGTGAGGAACTGATTGTGTCGGTAGAGCATGCCATGTTTTTGGTGGGTTTTTTTATGTTTAGTAGTAGATGGGAGTTGAATTTAAGCTTGTCATCGATTTGGACTCCTAGTAATTTGGTTTCAGATATCAGCTCAAGTGGTGTGTTATTTTGGCTGGTGATGGAGAATAAATTTCTATCAAAGTTATTAGTTTTAGAGGGAGTAAATATCATTAATTTAGTTTTAGCAGCATTGAGTGCTAGATGGTTGTCTTTCATCCACTGTTCTGTGGAGGAGAAGGCATCTTGAGTAAGCTTTAAAAAAGTTGGGATGGATGTGGCAGCACAGATAATTGTGGAATCATCTGCATATTGAATAATGTTTGCAAGTGGGATAGAGTGGAAAAAGTCATTAATGAAAATATTGAAGAGGAGGGGGCCCAATATAGAACCTTGTGGGGCACCTGTGGGGGTGTTGAGAAAGGAGGAGGTGGCTTTCTTCCACTTGACAGCTTGTTGCCTATTGGAGAGATAGCCGGTAAACCAAGTAAACGATGATGATGAAAGGTTTAGGTTAGATAGCTTAGTAAGAAGTAGGTTATGAGAGATAGTGTCAAAGGCCTTAGAGAGATCGAGTAGGATGGTAGATTCAGTGAGGCCAGAATCTCTAGCTTTATTCACAGTTTCTAGGAAGGATAGGAGGGCTGTCATAGTGCTATGATGGGGTCTGAATCCATGCTGGGTAGGAGTTAACAGGTTGTTATCTAAGAGATGGGGAACGAGTTGAAGATGGATACATTTCTCTAGGACTTTTGAAATGGGAGAGAGGATGGCGATGGGACGGAAGTTGGTAATATTAGTATTAGTTCCACCTTTATGCAGAGGAATGATGTAAGCTTTTTTCCAGATTTGAGGAACAATACCTTCTTGGATAGAGCAGTTGATTAGGATACTGATAGGGAGGGCAATGGCTTCGGCAGCTATGCTGAAGAAGTATGAAGGAATGTTATCAGGGGCATTGGTGCATGGTTTTAGTTTATGTGGAGTTTTTTATGGTAGAAGTAGGAATAGGTTTAATGTGGAAGGGTATTGGTTGAGAGGGTGGGGGATGAGTGAAAGACGATGGAGGGGGAGATGGGTGAGGGGGAGATCATTAATAAAAATGGAAAAAAGGAGAGGCCCCAGAATTGATCCTTGTGGGACTCCCAGGATGATAGGGAGTTGAGAGGATAAGCTACTTTCCCAGAGAACTGCTTGTTTTCTATTCTCTAGGTAGGATTTGAACCATTTGAGTGCTTGAGTATCAAGTGACAGTGATTTCAGTATATCTAACAACTGATGGTTAACCATGTCAAAGGCTTTGGAGAGGTCTAAGAAGAGTGCTGAGGAAAGTAGGTTGTTGTTACGATTCTTATTAATACAGTCAGTAAAGGTTAAGAGTGTAGTTGTCGTGCTATGAAAAGGCATGAAACAATGTTGGCAATCAGCTAGTAGGTAATTTTGGAGGAGATGATCAGGTAATTGCTGATGGATACATTTCTCCATAATTTTTGCTAATGGAGAGAGAAGGGCTATGGGACGGAAATTTGATAGATCTTTTGAGTTACCTCCCTTATGCAGTGGGATAATATGAGAGACTTTCCAGATGGCTGGGATAGTACCTTCAGTAATGGTTCTGTTCATTAGAATAGAAATAAGATAGGCAAGTGCTTCAGCTGCCATCTGTAAATATTCAGCAGGAATGGCATCTGCTGAAGGAGTACATGGTTTGAGTTTACAAAGTAAGGAAAGGATAAAAGAAGTTGGAACTGGCTGGAGTTGAAATATGGGGGATTTATTGATAAGATAAAGTGTCTCAGTAGTGTTAGAATGTGAGAGGGACTTTGCTAAACATTGCACTGTTTCAGAAAATAATTTGTTAAAAGTGTCAACAATTTGGTTGAGTGAGTTCTGAGTAAAATTAGAAGAGGTGGGAGCTTTAGCATGTCCAGGATGGAGTAGTTTATTTATGCCTGGCCAGAATTTTTGAGGGTTTTGATTTTGGGTTTGTTGGAATTTTAGGTAATAGCTTTTTTTGTCAAGGAGTATTAATTTTTTTGTCATAATAAATAAATAAATAAATAAAATCCCTTATTATGTCTTTTGTATTTAGGGGGCTGCCACCTATGTGATAGTTTGTGGGTACTTTGTTTTACCAAAAGGGATGACTATGCACGTTTTGGCATTTAGCTTGAGACCATGGTTTTGACATTATGTATCTGTCTCAGTGAGACCCTTTTGGAGGATGTCTGTGTCAGCTGGAGAGTCAATTATAGCCCCTAGTTTGCAGTCGTCTGCTAACTTGGTGAGCCATAGTCCTGCTGTGCTTACCTGTACCTCTGAGAAGTATATGCCGAAAAGGAGGGGTCCTAGGACTGAGCCCTGGGGAATGCCACTTGTAACTGGTTTAGAGTCAGACCTATCTCCTGCAACTCTTACCATGTGGGTTCTGTCCGTGAGCCAGTTCATAGGTTCATAGGTTCATAGGTTCATACTAGGCTATCTGCCCTAGGGCATTTATAAGCCTAGCCAGAATATGTTTGGCTTTCCCACCCATTTTAAATTTATTTTGCTATGCCCTTTTTCGAGGTTAGTATACTGTGCCTCTGTCTAACAGTGACACAGAAGTGATACCCGGGGTAAACCTACGATCTCCCATCCACTCATCAAGATTCCTCTTGAAGAGAGTCAGTGAGGGACTCTGCCTAACCTGGACTGGGATTTTATTCCAGAGTGAAGAGAGCCTCTGGATTATGAATCTGTCCCTCCAGCATGTCCTATTTATTTCAGTGCTGAGATTCAAGTCTCTCGAGCGCGTAGCTCGATGGGATTTGGATTTTCTGAGGTGCAGCATGTCTATTAATTCTGGGTTGGACATGGCTTTATACATCAGGCACAGATCGCCTCTGAACAGGCGGTATGCCACTGAGTAGAGCTGGAGTTTCTTTAACCGGGCAGCATATGGCATCTGTTTGAGCCCTTTGATCCTCTTGGTGAGGTACTTTTGGGGTCTTTCCAGTTGCTGCAGGTGTCTGGTAAGGTACATCCCAAAAGGGGCATTGTACTCAATTGTGGCCTGATGAGGGATGAGTAAAGAGGCACGATGACCTCCCCTGATCTAGATGTGAATCCCTTCATGATGAGGTGGGCTATATAAAATGTTTTTCTAACCACTTTGGCCACGTAGTTGTCAAATGAGAGACTGCTATCAACTTGGGTCCCCAGGTCCCTAATTACTTCTTCTGTACTTAATGGATTACCACCTATGTGGTAATTTGTGGGCACTTTGTTTTTGCCAAAGGGGATGACTATACACTTTTTGGCATTTAGCTTGAGGCCATGGCTCTGGCACCAGTTGTCTGTTTCTATGAGGCCCTTTTGGAGGATGCTTGTGTTGGCTGGAGAGTCAATTATGGCGCCCAGTTTGCAGTCATCTGCGAACTTGGTCAGCCACAGTCCTTCCGTGTTGGCCTGTACCTCCGAGAAATATATACCGAACAAGAGAGGTCCCAGGACTGAGCCTTGTGGGACACCACTTGTAACTGGTTTGGAGTCTGACATGGCTCCTGCAATTCTAACCATGTGGGTTCTGTCCTTGAGCCAGTTTGCAATCCATCTAGTGACATAGGGGTTTATATTTAAGCTGGTGAGCTTATCTATAATGCCCGAGTGGGGTATTGTATCGAAGGCTTTGCGAGGTCCAGGTAGGCTGTGTGGACCACCTTCCCTCGTCAATGGCCTTGGTGACTGTTTCAAAGAAATCAACCAGGTTTAAGAGGCAGGATCTGCCCTTAACAAAGCCGAACTGGGTAGGATCCAGTGTTTGTAGGTCCCCAATATCTTTATTTATGAGGTCCATGATGATCCTTTCCATAGCTTTGCAGACCAAGCTAGTCAGGCTTATGGGGCGATAGTTTTCAGGATCCGTTGAGGCACCACCTTTATGGAGAGGGACCACTGTTGCTGTACGCCACTCTTTGGGCACATATCCTGTAGTAAGGCTGAGATTGAACAGTAGTTTTATGTTTGGGTTTAGCTCTTCTTGGAGTTCATGTAGGACGGGGACACCATCTGGTCCCATTGATGCTGTGTTTTTTTGCTTTGGAGAGGGTGGCTCTTACCTGAGCATCTGAGATGTCAGGGGGGAAGCGCTCTGCTGGGATAGATATTTGCCCTTTTGGTGGGGAGGGGGGGGAGTTTGCGCTGAACCTGTCAGCTAGGATGTTGGCAATGTCTGTGGGTTCGGTGTATTTTTTGTCATTTTGGACTAATTCTGAGCATATCTGGGAATTACCACCCAGGTTCCTAACATAATTAAAGAAAGCCTTGTGATTATCCTTAGTGTCCTGTGCAATTTTTCTCTCGAAGCTGGCCTTAGACAATTTTATGTGTGCCCGTAGTTTTTTGCTAATACTGATCAGTGATGCCTTCCCTTTTTGGGATTTTGCTCTATCATTTAGTAGCTTCCTCCTTCTATTGTATAGTTTGTTTATGGCTGGGGTCCACCAGACAGGACGTCTGCCTTTGGAGGATTGGGTCTTGGTTTTATTTGGGATCGCATGATCCATGCATTCCTGAAGGCATTCATAGAATGCGTTTATAAAGGATTCTGCGGTCTGGGCTGTATTTTCCACAGGCCCGGGGGCTTTGAAGGATTCCACCTCAGTTTTGAGGAGTGCGAAATTTGCTTTAGAGAAGTTTTTCACTGTGGTTTTCTGGGCAGGGGGTGGGGTCGGGATGTGAATATCCAGTGAGATTAGTTTATGGTCTGATCTTACCAGTGAGGGATACACTTCTGGTCTGGAGCATAGAGTCCCCATGTTGGTGATGATCAGGTCCAGTATGTTTTCCCCTCTTGTGGGAGTGGTAACAAGTTGTTCCATAGCATTTGAGTTTATAAATTTTAGGAACCTTTGGGCTAGGGTGTTGGAGCTAGAGTAATGCTCCCAGTATATGTTTGGGTAGTTGAAGTCGCCCAATATAATGGTGTTTGGAGAGACCTTCATATTTTCCAGTGTTCTCAGGAAGGCCGAGTGGGGTTCCTGGGTTTGGGAGGGTGGTCTGTAGCAGGCAGCAGTTTTACCCACTGTTAGTTGCACATGGATAGTTTCTGATGCTTCGTGCTTTGCCACCAACCTGGAGGTGTGGGTATCTTTGATGAATATCGATACTCCCCCTCCTTTTGTGGTTCGGTCCAAGTTTTGGGGCCGAAAAGCATGGTATGAGGTATAACCTGGTAGTGCTGGGGTGCTCTTGGGAGTCCTGAACCAGGTTTCTGTTACTGCACAGATATCGATGTTCTCCATGCTAAGGAGAGTTTCAAGTGCGTGCATCTTGAGGTTTAGACTTCTGGCGAACCCATCTCGTGACGTAGCGGTTTATGTTCAGGCTGGTGAGGTTGTCTATAATACCTGAGTGGGGAATGGTGTCGAAGGCCTTTGCAAGGTCTAGGTAGGCTGTGTGTACCACCTTTCCCTCATCTATAGCCTTGGTAACTGTCTCAAAGAAGTCCACTGGGTTTAGGAGGCATGACCTGCCCTTAACAAAGCCGAATTGTGTTGGGTCCAGTGTTTGGAGGTTTCTAATGTCTCTGTTAATGAGATCCATGATGATGCGCTCCATAGCTTTGCAGACCAAGCTAGTCAGGCTTATAGGACGATAGTTCCTGAGGTCCATTATGGCTCCACCTTTGTGGAGCAGAATAACTGTTGCTGAGCACCACTCTGTGGGCACGTAGCCTGTGGAGAGGCTGAGTTTAAAAAGTGTGTTTAGGTGAGGGGTTAGTTCATCTTTGAGCTCATGTAGGATGCAGCCTGGGATGCCGTCCGGTCCCATTGATGCTGTGTTTTTATCTTTACTAATTAAAGTAATCACATAGTTCAATAAATTAGAATGGCATGATTTACAGAATCATATGCTTTTCTATATCTAAAAGCCCTACTTCTGTAAGCTGATTTTCTTCATTTCGTTTTAAGATTGTTAGTAAGTGAAAAAGTAATGCTGCTATGACTTTTTCAAAAGTCATTCTGAGTGACACACAATATACTTTATACTTCTAAAAGGGATATCAGCTGCTTAGCTACTGCCATTTCCAGTATCTTAGCAAATAAAGAGAGCAACGATATACCCCTATTTACTACAGAATGTAATCCTTGTTTTTTGTTGAGGAATAGCATATGAAGACTTCCACAGTTCTGTGTTAATGAAATAAAATGAAATTTAATATTAATTAGAAACAGCTTGGATTACTGGAACAGCACAAATTATATATTTTTTCTGCCAAAATGTCTCTGCATTATTAATTTGTTTCTAGGATTCAAATAGTACATATTTAAGCTTGGTAGCTAGTAAATAAATGCAAGCGCAATCCATTAAATCATTTTAATGAAATATTCAGGATATACATCAAAGAAAATTTCAATCTGTTAACCAAATAAAATGATTATGCTTATCCAGTCCTGTTCAGTTGTGTTGATTTTGCAACAGGAACCTTGGTTGTAAGGTCTACCGTATGTCTTTATTGAACAGAATTAACTTCTGTCTCTGGACCATAGATATTCAGCTAGTCAGCATTGCACTATTTTTACAGAGAGCAAATATAAATTTTAATATTTTTATTTCATGGACTTGACTAATATGGTCATATGACAGAAGAAAGTCTGACAGCTTCCAGATCTTGTATGTTCATGTGTGTGTGTGTGTGTGTGTGTGTGTGTGCGTGTGTGCGTGTGTGCGTGTGTGTGCGTGAATACTGCTTACCTAATGGTTAGAACTTATTTGAAGATATAGCATATATTTCCATTTAGTCTCTACGATTCTTCCACACAAAAAAAAACCTCAGGGAGAGCATCTTACTCAGTCATATCGCCTTGATGCAGCACTTGCTAATTATTGTGGAACAATTAAGCTGGAGGCACTTTAAAAGAAATAATTTGAACGGCATACATGAAGGAGTCTTTAATGGGATGTCCTAAGGTTAAGGACTAGGAATGAATAATCGGAGAGTGACTCATCAGCCAGCATGTCAACTTAGTTTCTAATGATTATCTGGTGACAGCTTCCTTCTATGCTGAACAGCCTCTTATATTTCGGACAAATAGGCCACTGTTACTTCAGTTAGGATAAAAGTAGTGCAAATGTAATCTTTACTTGTTTTTTTCAAAATTTTGTTATACTAGTTGAAAACTGTGAA
>NC_056744.1:1404312066-1404404566 GCF_019279795.1 Protopterus annectens
GGTACAGTGACCCCATACTTGAAGATATTAGTAATAGAGTTATAAAGACATTAATAGAAAGTGACAACGTTAGAAGGAAGTGAAGCATTATTAAACCCTCTATAGTTTTATCTTTCAGTGATAGCTAAAGGAAGGAAAGAGACACGTGACAATAAGATGACAATGCAAAGATACATTGTGAGTTCTCTTGGAAGACTGCAGAAAATATAATTTCTCTGAAAAGTGCTACTTGCCTTTATGAAAATTCTTTCAAAGCAGTGACAGAAATTAGGAATAAATAAGACAGAAGTGAGGTAATTCCTAAAGAAGGAGGCACAAAGCATTACTATGGCAGGATATTATTACTATTTTTTTTTCGTTAGATAGGAATATAGGCCAGTCAATTAAGAAAAGGGTAATGCAAATTACTGAGTTAAGAAGTGCTGCTTTGGAGTTCTGCATCTTCATTTAATTTCCTGGCTGTGATGGTTTCTGTGCAGTCTGCATACCTTCTTTACATTAGTGGACATTTTCACTGGGTGATCTGCTTTCCTTCCAGATTCCCAACACACACACACACACACACACACACACACACACACACACACACACACACTACCTCCTTTGCCTCTTTTACTGAAAAGCTATTCACTGCAGTTTTCAATAACCACAGTTTTAGGTACCTATCACTGAAACCTAATGTTTTGAAAGACAAACAATACCTTTCCTTAATGTAATAGTCATGTAAACAGATAATTTTAACTTCATTATCAAAACGAAAATGCAGAGTTATATATTTTCAGTTGTTTCCATTTTCCCCTAGTTACAGCAAAATATGAGGATATTGTTTATGTTTTCATTTTTTTCCAAACACTGCTGCCTAAGTCAGGTTTGTCCTGCAAAATGGAAAGGTGGTAGGCTTATATTAAAATAATCAATATAGTTTACAATTAACTGGAGTTATCTATATATCATTAATGCTTGACATAGAAAAACAGTATTCTATTCATCTTGTCTTTCTCTGTATTGTATCTCCCCTGCTATTTAAATCAATTGCAAATATTTTAATCTTTGTAGATCTCTTGCATCTCTTTATCCTAAATTTTAAACATCCCATATATCAAAAATAATTCATTTGTCTTTTTACAGAATTATTTGGGAAATTATATGTACTGACTTATTTGATCACATCAGTGAAAGTGGTTTACTCACATGTGTCTAACATGGTTTGAGGATGGTCATAACACAGTTACATCTCTTCATACTGTGACAGGCAAAATCTCCAATCCATGGAGGAAAGCTGATTAGTAGGGTCTGTATTGTTGAACTCTGATGAACTTTAAAAGTTTAAATCATCAAATACTACTAAATAAACATAAAACTCAGGGATTTAACGCAAACACAATGTAGTACTTCAAGACTAATTTAAGTCACACATCTTTCAGGGTGCACTTTGGCATTACAGTGACTGAGGAAGAGATCTTCCCATGCAGTGTCCACCAAGGTTATGTTCTTGGACATATATTATTGTTTTTGCTTAACAATGACTCCACTAGCATTAAACATCCCTCATTAAAAACACTTCACACAGACAACATTATACTGCAGAGAACTAATCCTTTGGCATTCCATATACAAAAAAAAAAATCACAAAAATATGTCTTCCAGCCATTTTACTGGTTCAGTGCAAACCACATGACACAAAATAGCAACATTTAAACAATTAGCTTAGTATCTCCAGATAACCATCAAGCAGCATAAGTTCCACAATAGAAGTCCACTTAAACACACCTTTCCTTTTGAATCCCACCTTAGTATAACAGCAAATAAGGTTAGTAAACAATTAAATGCCTCTTACCAGGCTAAATCAATCAGCTCTAGGAATTAGTGTTCTGCTACCTCTTTTGGATAATATCTAACCCTTTGTTAATTTAAACTCCTCTCAAAATACACACAGAATCCAAACCACCATGAATAGCATCTGTTGATCTTCCATTTCACCTCTAGACATGTATATCACTACACTTCCATTGAAAAGTTCAGCTGGTTAGCAATTACTGCTCAGTTCAGCATACCAGTTACCATATTTGCCCTCAAACTTATTTTATGAAAAGTACTGCTACCCAGATTAAAATAAACTGAGAATTAAAATCTCCCTGTAGTATTTTGATGTCAAGAGAGCAACACAATGATGTTTCATGCACCTCCTTTTCTGTCTTCCTTTAGTAAAAAAAGACCTTCAGAATGATTGAGGCAGCTAGCAAGAGCTTTTGGTAAAGTAATGTACAGGGTTGGGGCAGCAGCAGGATTAAGTTTAGGGTGAGCACACAAGAGTAAGGTGGCACAGTGGGGCAAAGCCATTTAAGTGATTTTGGATACAGACATACTGGTTGGATTTTCTGTACTGATGGATAACTTTTTTCTAAGGAGGATAGCAGGATAGCACTACAGCAGGGATTGTAGATATGCCCTATCCCTTATTGTTGTATGATCTTGGTGTTGGTAGATATAATTACCAGGGGTGTGTGACACCTGTACAAAAAAAAGCATTTCTTCTATAGATTTCAGCATTTGGTGAGTGTGCTTGTACATGATCATGTGACTGGTGATTAGTATGAATGAGTCAGTGCATCAGTTTTCTACGAGGTTTGTTCCATGAGTTGGCTGTCATTGTTTGTTTAGATATAGTTCCATAACCCTAGATATACATAAATGTATGCAGTAAGACACACAATTTTGTGCATTATACAAACATTCGCTGCTTTTATTACTGTTACTTTGAAATTGTTTTGATTTAGAGGCACACCAGTGTTGCTTTTATTACTCTGTTGCACTATACAGACATTACCACATACCACGGGGTGTTAAGAGGCATAAGGCTAAAGGGCCTCACTAATCATTTGCATGCTGTAGTACCTGTAACATGCATACTCCAACCAAGCAGAAACTTTGCAGTGTGGAAGGTGTGAAGTTCACTCTTTGAAATATGTTATGCACCTAGTTCACTAATAAAAATCAAACTTTAAAATACATACTAAAAAATAATAAAATAGTAGCTAGTTCGCAGTTGAGTTAAATGGAATATCCTTTATTGAAACACACAAACAAGCGATCTTAGTTGACTATAATGACAAACATTAAAGACATTCATTGTTTATATATAATCAGGTTATTTGGATCAAAGGAGTGGTTACTGAGGGCGGTTCTGTTAAGAGCAATAAAAGCATTAAACTCATTCCTTTAGCCAAGTCCCCCTTCCCCCTTAACACCATAGTGTAAACTGAGACTGTGCTACCCTAAGAATGAAACTAAAAAGTAGAGACAAATTAAAACATAATATAAGAACAGCTTATTAAGGCTGCAAACACTTCTACATTGTAATGTTTGCCCAGTCCTCAGTGCAACAGTTTTGTCACATTACTGTGCATTTCAGTATTTTCAGCCTTTTTTAACAGGCATACTCACATGTGCCCTGTTGTATCTGTGTTTTTTTTTTCAGTTTGAATTTTATATTACACACTTTGCATATAGTAGTTATATTTTTGTAATGTATTTTAATGTAAATTATTCCTCTGCCCATTTTAACAAATTGATAGCCATGGCAGGTCATAATTCTTTAACTGCATGGAATTCTGTGTAAAATTTTCAGGGTAGTCATTTAGGGAACTCTTTTCATAAGCTGATTTAACTGATGATATGCTTGCTGCCCTTATTTAATTGGGTTTCTGTGGTAATTGCTACGAGGATTTTAATTTTACTTTAATGTGCATTGTATTCTGCAGTGGTTTACTTTTGTGAACACTGCACCCATGTTTACCTCTTAGGTCAAACATTTTCTGGCATATTCTTTCCACTGCATTTGTGTGTCTAAAATATGTAATAGGACTCCTAAAAGTAGCCAATTTCTATTGATAAAGTCATTTTTTTATGCTGCTCACTTTTTCTTTCTTCCTAGCCCGATTCATTTTCTGTTTCAGGAGTTTATACTTTCATTTTCTTCAGAAGATGTTGGACGTCTTTTAGTGATTTGATTTCCCCAAGTCTTTTGGGTTTGTAATACCAAGACAAAAATGAACCCAATTCCTAAATCAGGATACAATTAGAGTTCACGAAATGAGTATTATTTCAGTCTTTGATGCTAGCCAAGATTGCTCTTGTCAGCATCCGTACTGCGCACAGAATTCTCTCCTTCTGTAACCCTTATGGAGTTACATATATTCATACCATATCTAAGGCCACCTATAAATATATTTTTGTTAGACACATTGGTTCTACTATTGGAGCTGTCTGGGACTCTTTCTTCCACATTGCTCTCATTACTGCTTGAACTGTTGGTAATGGGTGACCTCATGTGTACACTTCATCAGTATTTATTATCCTGTATGGTTCATGTTTCCAACACTTCTCAGCTACTTCTATATTGCAGTGTTTGCCCAAACCGCAATGCAACAACCTTGGCACATTATAGTGCATTTCAGTATTTTCAGAATATAGGACCTCTGCCATGAGTATATTATACTCATTAACAAGATGTGTGACTGCTTCAGTCCTTTTTTCACAGAAAGCACATTTCTCTGTTTCTCCCACCTTTTCAATGGATTTTGTAATCCATTGTATATGTAGTCCTCTAACCTGGGCTACCATTATTAACCTTCCATCATTTGGTGACAATTCACACTTTCGATACACGGCATTGCTTTTTAACATGTCTATCTTTTTAAGAATTCTAGATTGTCTATTCCATTTTCTATATTCTTTTAAAACTGATACTTCTTTTCTTGACAGCATTATAGTTTTTTTTTTCTTTTTGATGCTTTCATGGTGGTATTTTACTTGTTTCCTTCCTTTCCTTTGCTACTTTACATTTTTATGGTCGCACTCCATCCATTATTCATTTATCTGCACAGTAATATATTTTATTTATTTCTGCTCTATGACTTGAATTTCTCTTAATAGTCCTGATCAGACCTTCCAACCGTCCCGGATTACTCAGTTTTTACTGAGTTTTGGGGTCCAAATGAAGGGGTACCACGATTCCCGAGTGGCACCCCTTCATTTCCGATTTCTTTGCTTTTTTTTTATTTTTTAATTTTTGTGATGTCAGAGATGATGTCATCGTGTGTGCGATGATGTCAGCTCTGTTAACACTACCAGCCAGTCGGAATTGAGCTCAAGGAGCTCACGTCATCATTTCCGGCTGGCTGGGAGCAGGTGGGAAGTGAAATCAAAAGAAGAATGCTGTTTCGGACGTTTTAGAAGGGAACTGCTTTGCCGTCTGGCTTTAATTGCACTTTTTGCTGCTGTTTCGGCCATATACAAGGGACTTGTGAAGAATGCTGGGATTGCTGGCTCAGGCAGAAACTGCTTTAATGCTGGCTTCTGCAGACAGCTTTGCACTTTGCTGCCATTTTGGAAGTAGGGACGAATGCTGCTTTGCCATTTGGAAGCTAAGTTTAAATCCGAGTTCGGGACTTTGCTTTAGGTAAGGTGTGTGTGTGTGTGTGTGTGTGTGTGTGTGTGTGTGTGTGTGTGTGTGTGTGTGTGTGTGTGTGTGTGTGTGTATGTATGTGTGTGTGTTCTCTTCAAAAGAGTACGCTTTAGGCCTTCTTCTCATGGCTGATATGTCAGACTCTGCTCCATTTCTGATGTTTTGATCTAGACTGTGACTGTCTGTATTGGAGATACTCTCTTCTGAAGATAGATTTTGTATCTAACATGCTGTTTGTTCTTTCAGGCATAAGCTTACTGTTCTGGGCAGCATTAGGAAGTCCTTTTGAAAGGACTTACATTTCTCATATTTTGCCACTGGAAACATATTTTGGGGATATTTTATGTAAAACTGTTGTAGCAGATTGAATTTACAGAAGTATGCCACTCTTACAAAATGCAGGCCTCAACCTTTGACCAAGCTATTTTACTTACATTCTTCATCTGTAACCATTTTAATTTTGACTAGGACTTGTTTCAACTAGTCATACCTCTCTGTATGTAATGCACAGTCTCCCATTTTACCTTCTGACAGCTGCTGCTTTGTAATCATAGCACTTTTACTCTGGGGATTTCTGTCTACCTCACAAAAGAATATCGAGAGAGGTCAAAGGCAGGAAAAGGAGAGTTTGTTGAATAAAATGTGCATAAAAGACTGAAAGGTTCGGGAAGATTGCCATGTCACGTCATAAATAAAGGTTGCTTTCTTTCTTTCACTGACTCCATGAACTGATGTTGAAATTCTTTTGGAATGTACTTCTCTTCATAATGTAGGTGTAGATGAGGGTGTGCTTTCCTGTTTTAACAAAGATCAGACCAAAGAAGTTTTTCAGTGAAAACATTACACTCTCATAAGGAGAAAGAATATGAATCATATTTAAAATAAAAATGGAAATTTAGATGATGGTTATTAAGATTACTGTAAGAAGTGATATGACCCTCGTTTTGTCTGCAATCGAACATGAAGCAATTGATCTAATAAAACATGTTTATTGCACTAAACAAGTCTGAATGAAAAAAAAAAAAAGTTAAACTAGCGAATATGTATGATATGCCGAAATTTATTATTATGGATAAATAATTGTCACAGAATGAAAATAAAATAGTAACAGTCACAGACTACATTGTTATGGTAAAGCAGTTAACAAATATCTATGTGCTTTCTAAAATACCTGGGGTGTGTGTGTGAAAATGCCCCCAATGTATACACCTGGTGGCTAGAAGTATTTAGGCTCAAACCCTGTACCTTTGGTACAGGGTAAAAAGAGCCTAAAGTCCCTAGCCACCAACATTTCTCAGCTTTGGTCCAATTTTTTTTTGTGCTAAGAGGTTGAGAGCTATGGTCAGAAATGAGAACTGAATTCACTAAATGATAGACATTAAGTTTCAGTCTTCCTGCTGTTTAAACTGCTGAGTTAGCATAGTGGTATGTTACACTGACTATAGTGTGCTGGGTTCAAGACTTGCCAGTAACTTGCATGGTAATAAAACAACATTTTATTCTAACAACTTTCCAAAATTATACAAGCAATGTTTAAAATGTGTCCCTGTTTTTTGACCTTTTGCTCCCCACCAAAAAAAAAAAATCTGAAATTGAAAATAAGTGTGAGAAGCTGTGCAAGATGCCTATGGCTTACACTACTGTCCTTCTGTTTATAGTTTGGGTGTGGAAGTAGGCTTTTATGACAGAAATGTTCTGTATTGGGCAGTTTTGTAATTATTGGTTCATGGATTTTCTTTCATTGCCTACAATACAGCCTACTGGAAAAATGTTCAAACAATAAATTTAAAATGTGCTCTAACAAGTATGCTATATTATAGAAGGAATATAACTTAATAAAGTCAGGAAGGTGCATCAAAGAAAAGAATACGTATATATTTCTTGTTTTGTGTGCAAGGGGCCAATAATTTGAAAACAGACCAAAGGTAATCTTTATCTCTTTATCCACCACTGGCCAGATGCATTTTCTTTGGATGTGGTGTGGTGTAGGTTTCAATGCTGTTTCAATGAATGTGAGTTTCAAGGGCAGAGAAGTTTTAATGCCAAGTCTATTTTCATTGTGAGACAGTATTGTTTTGTTTATCAGATGTCTGTTAGTGTTTGTGCATTGATGTGCTGCAAAATGTAAAAATAAAATCCAAATAATCATTGTAGAAGTAAAGCAGTATGCACACATTAGTGTTTATGGTAAATGGGGTGAAATAGCCAGGTAATGGGACATTAGAATGGCTGCAGAGGGACTCTGGTGCCATATTTTGGTTGTCTGTTCTTCAGTTTGTGTTCGAAAGTTGGTATCCCACAATTCCATTGAAGTGGGTGGGGTTACATAATTATGTATGCAAATTAGATGTTAATCAACATACAGATTTGTACCTATTTTTCATGGCCCTTGTCCAGATTTTTGATGTTTCCAGGTTGAGAGGTATGGTCCTGATTACTGTGTTCAACTATTTTAACAATTTTTGGTGGCTTACTTTCTGTAATCTATTTCTTTCATTTATCTTATGGGTCTGTCCGTTTCTATTAAATCAAGCAGGTCTTCCCTTAACTCATTTTCTTCTAGTTTGAGAGTGTCTTCTTTGCTCTCTCTGTTTTCTGCAAGTAATCTACAGAATGCTCCAAAACACCTCCCTGTGGCATATCCTCTTCAGATGCACATCGTTTCACCGGTTACTCCTTCATGTCAGAATGCTTTGCCCCAGCTCTCCTCAACATTACCTGTGTCAGAGTAGCCACTGTTTCCTACTCCTTCTCTTGCTGTGAAACTTCAACTAAACTTCCATACCAGTCTGCTGCAGAAGGTTCCAGAGCATAATTATGCTGCAAATCTTCTTCCAATAATTTCATCATGCTGGGACATTGCCTGTATTGGATTCTCAATGCTAATCCTTCACTTCACAGATAATCCATAGCATCAGTTTATCTTAGCTTAACTTCTCCCTTACTAAGATTCTTCTTTTCTATATCACCCCTTTGTTTTCTTATGCTTTGTATTGTAAAATATTCCATATCTGAGTGTCTTATCCTGAACTTCTCTTCAAAAAATGCTAAAACTGTTATTTATTTAGTTACTTACTTTTTTATTTATTTTGCATAAATATTGCAGTGTAACATATTTCTTTTTCTTTCCTAACTCTATGCTTCCTTTTTATACCTTTCTTCAATCACTGGGTTTTGTCCTTTGTATTTTCGCTATTCCATTACATCTCTTGTTTTAGTGAAGCAACTGTAAGTAAACTGCTCTTCAACTCTTGAACTAAAGATAATACTAAAGAAATATATTCAGGTGCACCTGTCTGTGTGTGTGTGTGTGTGTGTGTGTGTGTGTGTGTGTGTGTGTGTGTGTGTGTGTGTGTGTGTGTGTGTTTGCGAGTGAGTGCATAAATGTGGGTGTGTGTGTGTGTGTGTGTGTGTGTGTGTGTGTGTGTATATATATCTATATATATATATATATATATATATATATATATATGGGTGTGTGTGTGTATTCACTTTATAATCTCAAAATACTGAAATATCGAATTTCAGTATTTTGAGACCATAAAGTCGAATGTTCAGAATAGTGAAAGTGCATAACCATGAATCCGGATATGTTAAAATCATTGTTATAGTTTAACGGTACGTGACATGGAATGTATTGTGTGGATGGTGTCCGGTTTAGTTCATAGGTTCATAGGTAGGTACTAGGCTATTGGCCCTAGGACCTATATAAGCCTAGCCAAAAATGGCTTTCACCACCCAAGAAAATTATTTTCCTGTGCCCCTGTCGAGCAGAGCCACAGAAGTGATCCCTGGGGTGAATTTCCTATTTCCCTTCCAATCATCAAGATTTTTCTTGAAGAGTGCTAATGAGGAGCTCTGTTTGACATAGATAGGTAGTCTGTTCCAGAGTATGGGAAGTCTCTGGGACAGGAATCCCTCTAGCATGTTCTGCTTATTGTGGTGACAAGGTTTAGGTCCCTAGAGCATGTAGCTCGGAGGGATTGGAATTTCTTTAAGTGGAGCATGTCCAACAGCTCTGGGTTTGACATAGTTGGACTCTAGTTCCAACACCCTAGCCCAAAGGTTCCTAGAATTTATAAACTCAAATGCTATGGAACAACTTGTTACCACTCCCACAAGAGGGGAATACATACTGGACCTGATCATCACCAACATGGGGATTCTATGCCCCAGACCAGAAGTGTATCCCTCACTGGTAAGATCAGACCATAAACTAATCTCACTGGATATTCACATCCCGACCCCACCCCCTGCCCAGAAAACCACAGTGAAAAACTTCTCTAAAGCAAATTTTACACTCCTCAAAACTGAGGTGGAATCATTCAAAGCCCCCGGGCCTGTGGAAAATACGGCCCAGACCGCAGAATCCTTTATAAACGCATTCTATGAACACCTTCAGGAATGCATGGATCATGCGATCCCAAATAAAGCCAAGACCCAATCCTCCAAACGCAGACGTCCTGTCTGGTGGACCCCAGCCATAAGCAAACTATACAATAGAAGGAGGAAGCTACTAAATGATAAAGCAAAATCCCAAAAAGGGAAGGCATCAGAGATCAGTATTAGCAAAAAACTACGGGCACACATAAAATTGTCTAAGGCCAGCTTCGAGAGAAAAATTGCACAGGACAGTAAGGATAATCACAAGGCTTTCTTTAGTTATGTTAGGAACCTGGGTGGTAATTCCCAGATATGCTCAGAATTAGTCCAAAATGACAAAAAATACACCGAACCCACAGACATTGCCAACATCCTAGCTGACAGGTTCAGCGCAAACCCCTCCCACCAAAAGGGCAAATATCTATCCCAGCAAAGTGCTGCCCCTGACATCTCAGATGCTCAGGTAAGAGCCGCCCTCTCCAAAGCAAAACACAGCATCAATGGGACCAGATGGTGTCCCGGCTGCCCCTACATGAACTCAAAGAAGAGCTAAACCCAAACATAAAACTACTGTTCAATCTCAGCCTTACTACAGGATATGTGCCCAAAGAGTGGCATACAGCAACAGTGGTCCCTCTCCATAAAGGTGGTGCCTCAACGGATCCTGGAAACTATCGCCCATAAGCCTGATTAGCTTGGTCTGCAAAGCTATGGAAAGGATCATCATGGACCTCATAAATAAAGATATTGGGGACCTACAAACACTGGATCCTACCCAGTTCGGCTTTGTTAAGGGCAGATCCTGCCTCTTAAACCTGGTTGATTTCTTTGAAACAGTCACCAAGGCCATTGACGAGGGAAGGTGGTCCACACAGCCTACCTGGACCTCGCAAAGCCTTCGATACAATACCCCACTCGGGCATTATAGATAAGCTCACCAGCTTAAATATAAACCCCTATATCACTAGATGGATTGCAAACTGGCTCAAGGACAGAACCCACATGGTTAGAATTGCTGGAGCCATGTCAGACTCTAAACCAGTTACAAGTGGTGTCCCACAAGGCTCAGTCCTGGGACCTCTCTTGTTCGGTATATATTTCTCGGAGGTACAGGCCAACACAGAAGGACTGTGGCTGACCAAGTTTGCAGATGACTGCAAACTGGGCGCCATAATCGACTCTCCAGCCGACACAAGCATCCTCCAAAAGGGCCTCATAGAAACAGACAACTGGTGCCAGAGCCATGGCCTCAAGCAAAATGCCAAAAGTGTATAGTCATCCCCTTTGGCAAAAACAAAGTGCCCACAAATTACCACATAGGTGGAAATCCATTAAGTACAGAAGAAGTAATTAGGGACCTGGGGACCCAAGTTGATAGCAATCTCTCATTTGACAACCACGTGGCCAAAGTGGTTAGAAAATATTTTATATAGCCCACCTAATCATGAAGGAATTCACATCTAGATCAGGGAGGTCATCCTGCCACTTTACTCATCCCCCATCAGGCCCATAATTGAGTACAATGCCACCTTTGGGATGTACCTTACCAGACACCTGCAGCAACTGGAAATACCCCAAAAGTACCTCACCAAGAGGATCAAAGGGCTCAAACAGATGCCATATGCTGCCCGGTTAAAGAAACTCCAGCTCTACTCAGTGGCATACCGCCTGTTCAGAGGCGATCTGTGCCTGACGTATAAAGCCATGTCCAACCCGGAATTAATGGACATGCTGCACCTCAGAAAATCCAAATCCCATCGAGCTACGCCGAGAGACTTGAACCTCAGCACTGAAATAAATAGGACATGCTGGAGGGACAGATTCATAACCCAGAGGCTCCCTTCACTCTGGAATAAAATCCCAGTCCAGGTTAGGCAGAGTCCCTCATTGACTCTCTTCAAGAGGAATCCTGATGAGTGGATGGGAGATCGTAGGTTTACCCCGGGTATCACTTCTATGTCACTGTTAGATAGAGGCACAGTATACTAACCTCGAAAAAGGGCATAGCAAAATAAATTTAAAATGGGTGGCGAAAGCCAAACACATTCTGGCTAGGCTTATAAATGCCCTAGGGCAGATAGCCTAGTATGAACCTATGAACCTATAGCTTTGTATGTTAGGCAGAGATCGCCTCTGAGTAGGCGATATGCGATGGAGTAAAGCTGGAGTTTTTTGAGGCGGTCTGCGTAGGGCATCTGTTTGAGGCCAGTAATCCTCTTTGTGAGGTATTTCTGTGGCCTTTCCAGTTGTTGTAGACGTCTTTTGAGGTACATACCAAAAGAGGCTTTGTACTCTATAATGGGTCTAATGAGTGATGAGTAGAGGGGAACAATGATCTCTTTTTTTCTGGATGAGAAACCATTTGTGATGAGGTCATCCACGTAGAAGGATTTCCTGACCACTGTGGTGATGTGATTATCAAAGGAGAGACTACTGTCCTCCTGTGTCCCAAGGTCTCATCACATTTTTGGCTTTAAGTAGACTACCAGCTATGTGGTAGTCCATGGGTACAGAGCTTTTACCAAAGGGGATGACAATACACTTTTTGGCATTGAGCTTCAGGCCATGGCTTTGACACCAGGCATCTGTCTCAGTGAGGCCCTTTTGTAGTATGTCCACATCTGATGAAGCGTAGTATTAACCTACGCGAAAGCGCTTATCCTTGTTATTTATGGAATAAAGTTGTACTTTTGCCTCTATTGTAAGGAGCTACGGAGTTTTATTTTCTACAACATCGTGGTGAGACCTACTCTTTTTTGCTTAGTATGTCCACATCGTTAGGAGTTTCGATTATGGCTCCTAGTTTGCAGTCATCTGCAAACTTTGTTAGCCAAAGACCTTCTGTGTTAGCCTGCACTTCAGAGAAGTAGATACCAAACAGGACAGGACCCAGGACTGAACCCTGTGGTACTCTACTTGTCACTGGTCTGAAGTCAGATTTGGAGTCTGCTACTTTCACAGTGTGGGTTCTGTCCGGTAGTTGGCAACCCATCTTCTGACATAGGGATTTATACCTAGTTTAGTGAGCTTATCGATAATTCCAGAGTGGGGGATGGTGTCGAATGCCTTGGTGAGATCTAGATAAGCTGTGTGAACCACTTTTCCCTCGTCTATGGCTTTGGTGACTGCTTCAAAGAAGTAAGTCAGGTTTAGGAGACATGATCTGCCTTTTACAAATCCGAACTGGGTACGGTCCAGAGTTTGGAGATTACCAATGTCTTTGTTTATGAGTTCCATGATGATACGTTCCATGGCCTTGCAGACCAGGCTCATCAGGCTAATGGTGCGGTAGTTCCCGGGGTCCGTCGTGGCTCCCCCTTTGTGGAGTGGGATAACCATCGCGGTGCACCATTCAGCGGGCACAAAGCCTGAGTTTAGTGTGTGGATTTAGGTAGAATTTAAGGTAAGTGACTATTTTGTAAAGGTTTTGGGTAGGTGTTTGAGTGTATGTGAGTGTGTTTGGAAGTTGTACATGTGGGTTAGGGTAGATAGGTAAAAGTATGAGTGTTTAACTATTGAATGTGGCAGTGTTTGTATATATGTGATGTGTGTGCGTGAGGGAGTATAGAATGTCTGGTTGTGAGTTTGCTGCCTTTTTCTGTTTGGTGTGATCTCAGAGTTACACTATATAAGAAGTGGGGGTGTGGGGGGCATGCCCCCCCCCACATGGGGATGCAGTTTGTGTTTTTATGTTTGTATGTGTGTGGGTTTTTTTTGTACTGTGGGTAGTGCGGTGTATGTGTCGTGTGGTGTATGGTGTGTTTAACTTCGAGATTTTTACTTTCGTGGTTTTTGGGGTTTCAGTATTCTGCAGATTCGACTTTATAGTCTCGATATGCTGACATTCGATGTTTCAGTATTTCAAGATTAAAAAGTGAATATATATATATATATATATATATATATATATATATATATATATATATGAAGACACATAGAGATATTTAGATAAACAGACCTGCATGACAGCTTTCATTAGAGGAAATATATTCGTATATTCGGTCTCTCAGACTAAAATTGTTCAACATGTCTCATTTTTATTCACAGAGTATTGCATATGTCTACCACTGTTTCAAAAAACTAGTTTATACTTGTAGTTGTATTATGGCAGTAATGTTATAAACAACTGGCCTTCTTTATCAATTCTGAGGTGAGGCAGATCTGTGAAATCTCGGAATGCAAGAATTAATAAGTGCCTGAAAATGGACCTGTCTGTATGTATCATAATTCTTTGCCAAAAAAGACTGCACACAGAAAAATTAGGGCAAAGCTTAAAACTATAAAGGAATGCAGCTGTGGACATATTTTTTTCTAAAGAATAGATGTTTCTTCACCATAGAGAAACAGTGTTGTGTAAATACATCAAGACAGACTCTGTTAAGTTAAATGAGCCATATCTGTTTCTCATTCTTTATTGGTGTTACAGGTTATTCCATTTTCTTGGAGTCAAAAGATCAATTCCATATGCATTTTATACCTATGTATGTGCTGTCTGTACTTCAATACAGGTTAAGTGGATAATGTATATATAGAGAGAGAATGCATGCATGAGCAGGTTTATGTTTGTGTGTAAAGCACTATTAATGCAATATGATCATTTTGTTTTTCCAGACTTAGCTTAGATTCTGTTTCTTAACATGATCTTATTAAAATAAATAAATCTATCACATCAAGATGATCTTTTTATAACCATACTGTGAAATAACCTTGAAAACATATGAGGTATACAATAAAGTAGGCATCAGTTTATGAGCATGTGAAGAATGAGATAGGTAGTCAGAGCCTGGATGGCTTAAAACTAATCCATATTTTTTTTATGAAATGAACTGTTCTTAACCTTGACTCAGAGAAATAAATCATTCCGAGACTAGAGTATGAAAGTTCTCTTAGTTTGGACTGTGATAAGCTTACATGGCTCAAGATGCCAAAATGTATTTGCAAAACTGATTTATTATTATTAAACTGACAAAATTCTATTTTCGTGAATTTAAATCCAAAAATAATCCTCATGATTTTTAAGTGCATTTTCCTGTTATTAGTGGAATTACATTATACATTTAGTGTGCTTATATAATGAAAAAATAAAGGAGGTACAAAGTGATAGTTTGTTATGTGCCATATATAAGAAGAAATACAATGACATATGAATGAGTGCCCTGCCCTAAAATGACAGATTCCATGAAAATTCTGTGGTCTTCTAATAACAATAGCTCAAAATATTTGTACTATAACTGTAACTGTTTATTTACCATTGAGCAGACCACTCTAAAATATACCCTTATGTAAATAGGATTATTGTACCCATGCTTTATGATATGGAAAGTGCTAGAAGTAACATGAGTTAGTACAGGAGTTGTGTAAATGGCTAAGATTAAACTGTGAACACTAGTCAACTTACTGATATAGTTCCCATATGAACTAGCATAGCTCATCACTTTCTTAGAGATATATCAGTGCTCACAAAGACAAATGAAATACATTTTAATTACATTTTGCTTTGAAGTGAGAAAATGTTTAATAATTTTTTATTATTACTGTTTCAGCATTGCCTGTATCATCCAGCTGAAGAAAGTAACCTGCTATGTTTTCTGATCATCTATATTGCTTTTTCTACCTTGTTTCAGATACTTTTGGAGTATAATATAAAATGCACATTTTAGGAATTTACAGTTAGTAAACAACTGCAGTACATGCAGAATATTAGAAAAGTCAAGTTATTTTTTTTGAGATTGAACTGTGAACTGTGCCACTTTGTGAAGGCAAATCTAATAGCAAATAGTTCTAGAAGCAGTGCTTTATACACAGTCTGTTTGCAGTTGAAATATCTACCGTTCTGATATCTTATGTTTGAATAGATGTAAAACATTTTATACTAATACACAAATGTTCTTTGAAACTTATGTCAGTGGCTTTACATGAACCGTGGTGACATCAAATGTCAATGTAATTCTTTAGATGTATTAATCTTGTAGCAAAGTTTAGTTAATTCTCCTCATAGGATTTACTTAGGATTGAGGCAGTTATGAATTTTTCTAGGTACTCATTTTAGCTTAACACCAAGTAAAACAAAGAATAGCTTTCAAAGTGTGAACCTCTACTGAAGACAAACCCAGTGAAGCTAAGTTAACAAGTATAGCTACAGAAATGCAGCTCATCTGAAATTATTATATATGCCGTTGCATTACGTGTTCCCCTTGTCCTTGCTCATAATGCATTAAGTGCACCTTAATGAATATCCCAGAAATGTTACTCTGCCAAATGAAGCTAAACATTCACATTTAAATCTTTTTAAAATCTCTCCATATTAAGGATAGCTATATCTGTGTAATGGATGTAGATTAAAAACCTACTACAACTAATCACATTTCATTCAGTCGACAATCTTCCAGTTTTAACATTTTCAGCATTGATCAACTGGTCATTGACAAAGGGTATGGATCCTGCAGATTATTAATTGCTATACTTTTATGACCACTGTCAATGTGACAGGAAAAAGAAAGAAAGATAGAGACTAACAGGTGTGAAGTTACATGTTGTTCTTTCTGCTGTTGTCCAAAGTTCATGTAAGCCTCTATTTCAATTATCTGGTTCACTGATTACCCTTTTATAAATAAGAAGAAAAATTAAAGCAAAAATAAAAATTCATACAGAGGCTCCCCAGAAATGCACTTTCTTTACAACTGATAATTTTACTAGAAAATAATAGTTGATTGGATGTCTGAGTATCTGCTAACAGTGAATTTTATTAGAAATAAACTAATTGCAGTACATTTTTTGAAGGAACATCCAACATTAAGAATTCCATACAAAAAATTTTTCCCCACAGAGACCCTCATGTGCCGATGGTGGCAATAACATCTACAGTACCCCAGTAAATTATGTAATAAACTTTGACACTGCTGCAGACCAAATAATATATATTTCTTAGAGTGTAGGCAGTCTCCGTCAATTAGTGTTATTCAAATGGCTTGATTACATTCATTGTTGGACAAACTTTTTCTATGTCTAACAACAAATTATAGTCTAATAACCATAGTGCCTTGATTATCTGAATATAAACTGCACTTTATAGAACATTGCCTTTGTAATAAATCAGGTTAGTGATACATGTACCTAGAAGCCCCGGTGATGCAGCGGTAGCGTTGTCGCCTCACAGCAAGAGGTACTCGGGTTTGATCCACAGCTGGAGCGCCTTCTGTGTGGAGTCTGCATGTCCTCCCCATGGTTGAGTGGCATTCAAAAGACATGCGTGAATGGGCGTGCCTTCGTTGAAGGTTGGGTGTCAGGCTGGCACCTCAGCACTGTAAAAATCTACTGCCAATCATCAGCGGTAGCGTTGTCGCCTCACAGCAAGAGGTTCTCCAGTTTGATCCACAGCTGGAGCGCCTTCTGTGTGGAGTCTGCATGTCCTCCCCATGGTTGAGTGGCGTTCAAAAGACATGCGTGAATGGGCATGCCTTCGTTGAAGGTTGGGTGTCAGGCTGGCACCTCAGCACTGTAAAAATCTACTGCCAATCATTAGCGGACCAGAGTTCCGCTGTAGCAACCCCTAGCAGGGAAAAGCCAGAAGAAGAAGAGATACATGTACCTGAGTTTTTCTCAGCAGAGGACTGTGGAGTTAAGAGCAACTTTATGATATCTGTACACCAAAACAGAATCCCTAAATCAGGTTAGAATTAATAAGTTTGGAAAAATAAAGTTACTTACAAAAATCCCTTTTCCTGAATCCTGTCACCTTGGAGCTTTTTTATTTAAGAAGTCATAAGGGTAAAGCAAACCAACTACGAAAACATTTTCTTTATTATGTACTCATTTTAGTATTCTATTTTAAATATTTTATGTTTTTCTATTGAACGTTTTTCTGCACTTCCCCTTCGGCTGACATCAGCATTTCTTATTTGCCCCCCCCCTTCCTTATTTCCCAGTCATCCTTCACTACTACTCCTTCCTGTAGTGAAATAGTGAGAACAAAATGTTCTGCTGTAGCAGGACAACTTAATCGCTGCATAATCATGTATCGTATTAGTTACTATAATGTAAAGTGCAAGTTATCCATGTCTCACATATTCTAGTATTTTCAAGAACATAGACTAACAGAGAGCACCAGTCAGTCTTTTCCCAAACTTCAGTCCTGCATGCATGCATGCATGCATGCAAACAGCTGGTACTAAGTAATTTAACTCATCAAATGAAAAACAAACTCAGATATTTACGTAACTGGGTTTGATCCATTCATAGGTTCATAGGTACGTGTTAGGCAATCAGTCTGCAGACCATTACAAGCCTAGCCAAAAACTGCACCCATCCTTGAGGAGGGAAAGACATGACAGACAAGAGGAGAATTGGAGGCTGCCCATCCAGTTATCTAGGTTTACCATAAAGGTGGCAAATGTGTTAGTCTGTTTGATGTGCACTGAAAGTTTATTCCAGATAATGGGTAATATATTGGGGGTATGAAAGTATAATGTCAATGTGTCTTACTTATCAATTGATGGAGATTTAGTTCCTTTAATTGGGTATTTGAGGAATCATTTGCTCTTTGAAGGAATAGAAGATCAAAGTGAGTCAGATTATTCATGGCTTTAAAAGCCAGACATAGGTTCCCATTGTGCAATCTATAAGAAGCTGAGTACAATGAGAGGGCTGATAGTCTGTCCTTATAGCTAAGAGCTTTGAGAATATTGATATTTTTATTTAGCAACCTCTTAGGTTTCCCATGTTGAGTGATACATATAAACAAACATATGCCAAAAGAGGGATTATATGCAATAATGGGCCTGATAAGATACCCGTAAAAGAAAATGATGACGTCTTTGGAAGTAGAGGAGATGCCTTTGAAAATTTAATGAGATAGGTAAAAGGTTTTTAACTATGATCAAAAGAAAAGGAATTATGAAAAGTAGTACTTAGATCTCTTACAACAGCATCTTGTTGAAGGGGGTGTCACCTAGATTGTGTTGGAAAATGATTTGTTTTTGAAAATTAACTGTGGTGCATTTGTTCACATTTAATTTGAGACCACTGTCCTTGCATCAGTTGTTAACATGATCTAACCAATACTGGAGCTATTGAGATCCAATAGAAAATGAATAAGAACTTCAATTTAGATAACCACAGGCCAGGAGTGTTGCTCTGAAGGTGTGATAAATAAGTGCCAAATAGGAAACGCCCAATAATGAGCTCTGTATTACACCACTGACAATGGTTTTACTTTCATAGGTGACAGCTATGACTCTAAACACATTGTTTCTATCAGCAAATCAGTTATCTATTCACTAGGTAACATAAGGATGTATATTTTGATTTAGAACTTTAGCATAGAAAATAGTGCCAAAGTCCTTGTCAAGATCCAGATATGGTGAATTTACTGCATAACTGCTAGCCAATGCTTTGGTGACTTTTTAAAAAAAAAATAAGTTTAAAGCGACAGGGCCTTCCTTTCACAAAGTCAAGTTGATGAGGGGCCAAGACTAAAAAAAATTGAATGTCTACATTAATAAAGCCTGACATAATTTTTCATTAGCTTTACATATAAATATGGCTATTAAGACTGATGGATCTATTGTTAACATGGTCAGTGGCTGGAAACCCCTTGTGCAATGGCAGTACAAAGCCTGTTTTACACTGTTTCAGGAATGTAAACAGTGGTGGGGCTTAGATTAAAGATGTTAAGTAAGGTTAAAATAAGCCACATTTGCTGCGGATAATCAGCCAACCTGGTATGTTACATGGGCTCATGGATGAAATATTCCTAGCTTTTGAAAGAGATAACATAACTTATTCTATGGTAATTAAAGGGGTCTACTGTGACAATGGAATCTAGAATAGCTATAACTATGTGTTCATAAAAAATGTGCACTAAGTGTATCAGCTAGGAAACAAGCTATTTCATTTGCATCAGACTGGGGACAATTGCTGTCGAACAGTTCCAAACATTGTTGAGTATTGTTTCTTAACTTTTCTGGCACAATTAAAGAAAATATGTAGTTATTTTTTATTTCAGTGGCTATCGTAAGCTTTTCTTTCAGCACTGAGCTTCATAATGACTCCCATAAACTCTTTACTAGTTAGCTTAAGTGTGCTCTTTAGGTAAATAGAATGAGACATCTTTTATACCTTACGTCATTTCTTTCTCTTGTTATATCTGGGACCCTCCTCCCAGTCTAGTGTCATTACCTCATTCTACCCAGTACAGGGAGAGCATTTGAGAAGGCCAATCAGCTTAGTTTCTGCTACTCCTTTCTCTCTTTCCTTTCTCTCTTTCCAAAAAAAAAAAAAAAATCTGCTTTTACTGTATTTGTGTTTTTTCTTACTTATTTTGCTTTTGCGTCATCTTAAAAGTACTCAGTTGTATTTATTACTGCTTGGTGTAACTCATTGTAAGCCTTTTAGTTTAAGCACCTGGGCTTCAGACCAGTTTTACATTAGGAAGGTTTGTGGTCTGCACTGTAGTGGCAGAACAGGTAGCTTACATCCTTCTAAGTTGGGAACTGCTGATTGAGGGCTCAGTGTCTGTTATTCTAAAAGTGTATTAATTCCGGTTAAAGCACTTGGGCTTGAGGCCAGTTATTTTACATTAAGAGGGTTCGTGTTCTGCACTCTTGTGGGAGAAGAGGCTGGACTCTGTCCTTCTGAGCTGGGAATTTCTGGTTAAAGCTTATAGTGCCTGCATATTTGAACTGCTTCTTACTGAAATTGGTACACCTCGTTTGCTGTAGCATAGACTAGATCCAGACCTGCTGAATCTAGCTTTGTTTGTATAACTTGAGCACTAATCCAGGCATTCTTTAAAGTATTCAGTTGTATTTATTACTGCTGGTAGTAACTTGATTAAAGTGTAGCTATCATTTCTAAGTCTTTTGGATTAAGCACTTGGGCTTCAGACCAGTTGTTTTACATTAGGAAGGTTTGTGGCCTGCACTGTGGTGGCAGGACAGATAGCTTACATCCTTCTAAGTTAGGAACTGCTGATTGAGAGCTCAGTGTCTGTTATTCTAAAAGTGTATTAGTTCTGGTTTAAGCACTTGGGCTTCAGGCCAGTTATTTTACGTTAAGAAGGATTGCGGTCTGCACTCTTGTGGGAGGAGAGGCTGGACTCTGCCCTTCTGAGCAGGGAATTTCTGGTTAAAGGCTTATAGTGCCTGCATATTCTAACTGTTTCTTACTGAAATTGGTACACCTTGTTTGATGTAGCATAGACTAGATCCAGGCCTGCTGAATCTAGCTTTATTTGTATGCTTGTTGTTTGTTTATTTCCCTGAAATGCTAATTCCACCTAAAACGCGGCCTTTTAGCACTTCTGTGGATCCCTAGTGATATGTGCATTGCTTACTGTACTTATTTCCTTGTTTCACTTGAAAGAAAGTTACTGTTTGTCGTTTTTGCATTTAAGTTACCTGTAACACATTGCATTTAAGTTACCTGGCACTTGCTCACTAAAGCAATTATATAAGTCAGCTCTAAAAAATTAAAAGCACTACACCCTCACAAACTCCCCTTGAGTACCTTGTTCCCCATTGGCCCTTTTTTTCAATTATAAAGGAATTCCCAATACTATTCTAGCATGTCCAAAGGTCAGTTGTCAATCTCCTCTCTGGTCCAGCAGGTGAATCTGGGAAACTTGAGGCAATGTTACAACTGCCTCATGTACACAGACAACCCTCTCCTCCTCCCAACAAATTCCAATACATGTGAGAGATGCAATCATATAGCCAAAGTGGAGGCTAAGCTCTCTCAACTCAGTACTGGCGTAACCAGTCAGGAGGAGAAGGAAACCACACTCACTACAATTCCAGTCTCACATAGACCTACCACGACAACAAACCAAACACATAAACACACAAAAACATACTCGGAGGCTCTAAATAAAAATCTGCCTAAGCAGCAGAGACCTCCAAAGCAGACACCCAAGCAACCGCTACCCCAAAACAAAACACGTGCAACACATAACTCACAAAGCCAGTGTGCCGAACAGTCACAGCCCTTAAGGCTAAACAACACACCTGATACACTTGTAATAGGTGACTCTATCATCAGGCACACTGACGTCCCGCTCACCAGGCTGAACAAGGAGAAGGTCACGGTGAGCTGCCTGTCAGGCACTAGGATCCGCCACATAACACAAGCACTCAGGTCACTCCAAGGGAAGTAAAAAAAATGACTCAGTCATTGTCCATGCTGGTGTGAATGACCTGAGACGTACCTCCCTGGACTACATGAAAAGAGACATAGAGGAGCTCTCTGAGCATGTAGCCCAGGCCGGTATGACCCTGACCTTGAGTAGCATCTTACCCTCACCAAGAATGATGCCACAATATGAAGACAAGATGATCAATTTCAACAATTGGCTTAAGTGTTGGTGTCATTCAAAGGGGATCCAATGCCTGTCAGCCTGGGATGACATGCTCGACAAGCCACGATGCTTCGCTAGGGACGGCTTGCACCTGTCACCCTGGGCTTGGATATTGGCAAAGGCTCTTGCTACTCCCATAGTGCCTTTTTAGGCAAGGCTCAAAAGACAAACCCACCTCCATAGGTATCACAAGGGATAAGAAACTAAGAGTAATGCTACTCAACGCCAGAAGTCTAAACCTCAAGATGCACGCACTTGAAACTCTCCTTAGCATGGAGAACATCGATATCTGTGCAGTAACAGAAACCTGGTTCAAGGCTCCCGAGAGCACCCCAGCACTACCAGGTTATACCTCATACCATGCTTTTCGGCCCCAAAACTTGGACCGAACCACAAAAGGAGGGGAGTATCAATATTCACAAAGATACCCACACCTCCAGGTTGGTGGCACAGCACGGTATCAGAGACTATCCATGTGCAACTAACTGTGGGTAAAACTGCCTTCCAGTTTATAGCCTGCTACAGACCACCCTCCCAAACACAGGAACCCCACTTGGCCTTCCTGAGAATACTGGAAAATACGAAGGTCTCTCCAGACACCATTATATTGGGCGACTTCAACTACCCAAACATAGACTGGGAGCATTACTCTAGCTCCAACACCCTAGCCCAAAGGTTCCTAGAATTTATAAACTCAAATGCTATGGAACAACTTGTTACCACTCCCACAAGAGGGGAAAACATACTGGACCTGATCATCACCAACATGGGGACACTATGCTCCAGACCAGAAGTGTATCCCTTACTGGTAAGATCAGACCATAAACTAATCTCACTGGATATTCACATCCCGACCCCACCCCCTGCCCAGAAAACCACAGTGAAAAACTTCTCTAAAGCAAATTTCACACGCCTCAAAACCGAGGCGAAATCCTTCAAAGCCCCCGGGCCTGTGGAAAATACGGCCAAGACCGCAGAATCCTTTATAAACGCATTCTATGAACACCTTCAGGAAAGCATGGATCATGCAATCCCAAATAAAACCAAGACCCAATCCTCCAAAGGCAGACGTCCTGTCTGGTGGACCCCAGCCATAAACAAACTATACAATAGAAGGAGGAAGCTACTACATGATAGAGCAAAATCCCAAAAAGGGAAGGCATCTCTGATCAGTATTAGCAAAAAACAACAGGCACTCATAAAATCGTCTAAGGCCAGCTTCGAGAGAAAAATTGCACAGGACACTAAGGATAATCACAAGGCTTTCTTTAGTTATGTTAGGAACCTGGGTGGGAATTCCCAGATATGCTCAGAATTAGTCCAAAATGACAAAAAATACACCAAGCCCACAGACATTGCCAACATCCTAGCTGACAGGTTCAGTGCAAACTTCTCCCCTCTCCCCACCAAAAGGGCAAATATCTATCCCAACAGAGTGCTGCCCCTGACATCTCAGATGCTCAGGTAAGAGCCGCCCTCTCCAAAGCAAAAACACAGCATCAATGGGACCAGATGGTGTCCCGGCTGCGTCCTACATGAACTCCAAGAAGAGCTAAACCCAAACATAAAACTACTGTTCAATCTTAGCCTTACTACAGGATATGTACCCAAAGAGTGGCGTACAGCAACAGTGGTCCCTCTCCACAAAGGTGGTGCCTCAACGGATCCTGGAAACTATCGCCCCATAAGCCTGACTAGCTTGGTCTGCAAAGCTATGGAAAGGATCATCATGGACCTCATAAATAAAGATATTGGTGACCTACAGACACTGGATCCTACCCAGTTTGGCTTTGTTAAGGGCAGATCCTGCCTCTTAAACCTGGTCGATTTCTTTGAAACAGTCACCAAGGCCATTGACAAGGGGAAGGTGGTCCACACAGCCTACCTGGACCTTGCAAAAGCCTTCGATACAATACCCCACTCGGGCATTATAGATAAGCTCACCAGCTTAAATATAAACCCCTATGTCACTAGATGGGTTGCAAACTGGCTCAAGGACAGAACCCACATGGTTAGAATTGCTGGAGCCATGTCAGACTCCAAACCAGTTACAAGTGGCGTCCCACAAGGCTCAGTCCTGGGACCTCTCTTGTTCGGTATATATTTCTCGGCAGTACAGGCCAACACAGAAGGACTGTGGCTGACCAAGTTCGCAGATGACTGCAAACTGGGCGCCATAATCAACTCTCCAGCCGACACAAGCATCCTCCAAAAGGGCCTCATAGAAACAGACAACTGGTGCCAGAGCCATGGCCTCAAGCTAAACGCCAAAAAGTGTATAGTCATCCCCTTTGGCAAAAACAAAGTGCCCACAAATTACCACATAGGTGGTAATCCATTAAGTACAGAAGAAGTCATTAGGGACCTGGGGACTCAAGTTGATAGCAATCTCTCATTTGACAACCACGCGGCCAAAGTGGTTAGAAAAACATTTTATATAGCCCACCTAATCATGAAGGGATTCACATCTAGATCAGGGGAGGTCATCGTACCTATTTACTCATCCCTCATCAGGCCCATAATTGAGTACAATGCCCCTTTTGGGATGTACTTTACCAGATACCTGCAGCAACTGGAAAGACCCCAAAAGTACCTCACCAAGAGGATCAAAGGGCTCAAACAGATGCCATATGCTGCCCGGTTAAAGAAACTCCAGCTCTACTCAGTGGCATACCGCCTGCTCAGAGGCGATCTGTGCCTGATGTATAAAGCCATGTCCAACCCAGAATTAATGGACATGCTGCACCTCAGAAAATCCAAATCCCATCGAGCTATGCGCTCGAGAGACTTGAACCTCAGCACTGAAATAAATAGGACATGCTGGAGGGACAGATTCATAACCCAGAGGCTCCCTTCACTCTGGAATAAAATCCCAGTCCAGGTTAGGCAGAGTCCCACATTGACTCTCTTCAAGAGGAATCTTGATGAGTGGATGGGAGATCGTAGGTTTACCCCGGCTATCACTTCTGTGTCACTGTTAGACAGAGGCACAGTATACTAACCTCAAAAAAAGGCATAGCAAAATTAATTTAAAATGGGTGGCGAAAGCCAAACACACTCTGGCTAGGCTTATAAATGCCCTAGGGCAGATAGCCTAGTATGAACCTATGAACCTATTTATATAGATAGTTTACAGTGGGGTTAGTTTTAAATTGTTCTTATTTGGTATGGATTGGAATTGCCTTATTAATACAACTATATATGGGAAGAGAATTCAGAAACATAGACAGTGGTTTAGCAATTTGATACACTGGAGGAGGATTGCAGTGGGATTTCTTTAGGTCATCATGTACCTGTGAAAGGTTTGCCTTTGAGACATCCCTAAATGCAAAAGTATTTGCACAGAAAGTATTACCGATTTTAAAGGGAAAGGCCATTGATTTATGGTCTGATTTAGCAAAATAAGATGATACTTCTGGATGTACACAAAAATGGTCATATTTGAAAGATAAGATACTCCTTAACCTTCATAAATTAAACTTTGGGAACAATATACACAGAGGCTTAGGATGGACACTTTTGAATCTTCATTATCTCCATTAACATGTCTTCTATGAGAATGGAATACTTAACAGTGGCATTCCCTATGGTCCAGTAGTTGGCGCTTATCAATTTTCATTGTTTGTTAATGATTTTACACTGGATCTGCCTAATCTCAGTCTTGTGATATATCATGATATTCCCTTAGTGAATCTAGTAAATTGTATTATGATCTGTAACTAACTTCCATGATCTTTGTAAACTGAACATCTGTAACAAATTGCTTAATGATCATAAGAAAACTAAATGGTATGCCTTTTGTCATTTCTTATAAATTTGCTGATTTTCCTCCTTTTTCATTTCAAAGTATATAAGGAAATATCTTCCCTAATATTACTGAATAAAAATATCTCTGAATCACACTAGCTCCATCACTCTCCTTCAGTCTTCACACAGGCAAAAATCACTCACAAGGTACTTTCTCAGTTAAAGTTTTTCAGTAGGATTGCTCACTTTTTCTCATCAATTGTTCATTTAGCTACAAGTCAAAATGTTCTAATTTCCCAAGATAGAATTCAGACTACTACTTTTAGTATTTCATTCTTCCTGCTCAGAGATTATAAATTGTGAAGAAAAAAAAATTCAGATTTATACTATTGGCCTTTCCAGTTGGTCAACAGTGGAATTTATTACAGATAGCAAGTGAATTTCAGTTGCTAATAGAGATACTTTATTGATAGATCCTCTGCTCAACAACATTTTAAAATTAGGCTACTATCACTGTCCACTTTGCATTTCCCCTAGATAGCTGTAATATTTGTTCTACATACACACACACACCACACACACACACACACACACACACACACACACACACACACACACACACGCACACACACACACACACACACACACACACACACACACACACACACACACACACACACACACACACATGCACGCATGCACACACACACACACGTGCACGCATGCACACACAGACACACACACATACCACACACACACACACACACACACACACACACACACACACACACACACACACACACATGGATGGCAGGCTTAGTGTACCAGTGAGCTCTGTTTAGCCCCTTGTCTTATTTTATAACCATATAATCATTCCAGGGATTCATTAACATGCTTGTACATGTCACAGTACACCTACACGTTTTGTTCATGTTAGCAAGCAGAAGTGCTCGTCAAAAACACATACTGCTAAGCAAGGCTACATGTTCAGCAGCAGCTGTCCTTGGTCAGAACACCTGCTAATGCCCTCAATGAGGTACACAGAGGCTCAGTCACACAACATTAAACAACAGGTTGTAAATGCATACAACCCCAGTAAGCAAGTACACACAGACAACACAATGCAAGGCAAGGGCAACCTGAAGTACATAATTAAGAGGCAGGGGGCTTACTGTGGAATGTTTGCTTAAATATAAGTAGATTACTGTACAAACAGCAGTAATTAAATTTATTGGTAATTACAGACGTTATCCTATCCACTTAGTGACACATCTACATAATCAAAAGTAAATGCTGGCAAGAAGATCAAACGTAAATGCCGACAAGAGGATGTGAAAGGGACATATCTACAGTATAACAAAGGAAGTAAATGTAAGATATATAAAATTAATTTACATTGCAGATGTGGGATAATAGCAAATAAAATAGATGCATTAGGAATATTTTAAATACTGCAGATAGTGCACATCTATTTTGTATCCAGAAAGTTATATGTTGTGAAAAACATCATGCAAAACACTTGTACTGAACTATAAATGTCTTGTCCTATGTACTCCAGAAAGAGGATTTTTATTGTCATTGTTCGCACTTATAACCATAGAAAGGCTATTTTAAAATTGTCTTAGCAAAGCATGTGTTGTATATGAATGTACATTAATATAGCTTATACAGTTATATAATATACTGTACATTTCCTACTATACATTTCCCAAGACATGTTTAGTAAAACTCTGTGCTCACATAAAATACCTAGATACACCTGTCATGCAGATCTATGGACCAAGTATAGTGATGTAAATTTTCAAAGGAAATAATTTACATCCACATGATTGATGATAGAATATACATACAGGTTAAAGAGTTGTAATCCTTTCATTGCCTTGTGTGTATGGATTAAACAATAATGGTGTTATGGCAGTGTACACACCTGTGACAATGTGGAAATGCTGAGAAGAATCACAGATACCTGTGCAATCATTCCAATAATAGTATTAATTCATGAAAAAGGCATTTGTGACAGCAACCTGCATGTTGTGAATGGTAGAAAGTGTGTCAGTTCATACATGCTGTGCATTTATGTAAATAATGAAAGACAGTAGGATGTGACAATATACAAAGAACTGTCCCTTTGGCCAGCAGATCAAGAGGATAATGATCTGCTATCAATACTTTCAGTTGTTTAACAATATCAGATGTCAGATGTATATACCTGCAAAATGAGAGGTATGGTCATGTGATATATACTAACATGCACAAAAATCAGAACACAACTCGTATGTATTCAGTCCTTTGACAACTGGGTATATGTATAGGAATGCCAGTATGTATATCACTATGTGCAGAATGTATGTATGTCTATAACACAAATGGATAGGTAGACCAGACAAGACTTAGGACAAACAAATTTATACACCAGCATTATGGTAATATGATATGAGCTATGTACCAGTTAAGTATATATTCCAAAATTTATATTATGTGATTTATGAATGATAATGAACTGATACCTGATTCACATTAAGACTGCTTGGATTTATCAGCCTGAGATAGTGGTGTCTGACTGTTGCAAATGCATTACTTTTGTCAAAAGCTATACCAGATCCTGACAAGGTATGTGATGTTTCTTTACAATTAATATTTAGATAGCTGTGATGGTTATGTTTCAGGTAGCATTGTGTGACATCTGTAGTATATCTATTTCTGTTGGTATAGAAGGTATAGCAGTTGTTATTTGAAATATCCTCATCTAATGTTAAATGCCTTTATAGCAATATGTCCCTGAGGAAGTGAGCACATGTGAGAGCACTTTTATATTACTAGTGGGAATGTGAAGGTTACATTTTAAAGCAAAAGCTTGTATGTGCCTTATATAAACAAAAGTTATCCCAAATGGCAACATTTAATTTCATACGCTTGATTCATTGTTAATGTTGCTATCTATTCCAGACATACATATTTTCTCATCATTATACAGGTTTCTCTTTGTGTAGTTTCTTAGGCCTGGGGAGTTATAATTATGTATTACATGCCTGTGTTCATCTATGTCTGTCATTTTATTTAGTAATAACTGTATAAATTCATACTTATTTTCTTGCTAGTAACTGCCTCTTTTTCTGATACATATGTTTGTATGATCTTTACTCCAAATCAAGAAGAAACTTTGCAGCGCGGAGGGTGTGAAGTTCACTCCTTGAATTATGTTATGCACCTAGTTCGCTAACAACAATCAAACTGCAAAGTACATACTACAAAATAATAAGATAGAAAATAGTAGGTAGTCCTCAGTTGAGTTAAAAATGGAATATCCTTTAAGCAGACAAAGAAGCGATCCTAGATGAGTATAACTAAAAGCATAAAAAATGTATATAGAGAGCATCAAATACATTCATTATTTATCAGGTTATTTGGAGCAAGGGAGTGGTTACAGAAGGTGGTTCTGTTAAGAGCATTAAAAGGAATAAAAGCATTAAACTCATTCATTTAACCAACTCCCCTTTCCCCCTTAACACCATAGTGTAAACTGAGACTGTGCTATCTTAGAGCCAAAACTAAAAAAACTAGAGACAAGTTAAAATATATAAGAACAGTTTATTAACACTTTGTATATGCTAACCTACTAATCTGATCTTTATTAATTAACTAACTCATTAACAAAATGACTAACTAATTAACTAACAAAAAGATCTACCTCTAGCCATCTATCAGAATAAATATTAATATGTAAAAACTAAAACACTTTTAACAAAGATTGCTTTCATACCAAATACGGCAGATTTGGGCACCATTTTTAAAATCCCCTCTTGCTGACAGTCCTGCGGTACAACATGCTCTCCAGGTAGGTGTTCCATTGTATACCTCTTTGTTATATTCCTTACAAGTTTTTACATTTATTGGTATTCTTCTCCTCAACTTCTGCTTTTGCTGTCATACTGTAGTTTCATTATATATCTATTGGAATGTGATGTATTTAGCTTACTGAAACTGTTCTAGTAGCCAAGCTTCTTCTCAATGTGTAGCTTATAGACTGCTTGCTAGCTCACAGAGATTTTGTCATTTTGCAACAGTGTCTTTGTTTTATATATGCAACTACTCTGTGTTACACTATCTGACTCACCTGTATGTCACACTTTAAATGTCTGTACAGCTAGAATGCACACATAGGTTATTAGCAGTTCTAAGGGATATACATTGATAATCACCAGTAACCTTTTGCAGCACACAGAATCTGTTATCCAGCTTTTGTAGAATATATAAACTGCTATATTTTCAAGCTTAGATGACATATCTTCCAGCTTAGGTATTTCCAGGCTCGTGTGCAATTAAATGATACTGATTTGTGCAGTTATGTTTTTGCTGTTACTTCTCATTGTAGTAGACCTCTGCAGTACTATTGTTAACTTTTGTCTGTCCGGCTCCACTCATTCACCCTAATAGATTCCTGACTGTCTCCTAATCCTTCCTCTTTTTTCTCACCAGTTCTTCCTCCCAAGCTACCATTCCAGCATTTTTCTCCCCCGAGTCTGCAGAGACTGAGACCACTAAATTAGACCAGGTCTTGAGCAAGAAAGGAACAAAGCTAACAAACATTAGCAAAGTATGTTTTCATCATTTGGTGTACCAGTCATTTATGTATGCTTTAATAGCTATAAATTGGAGAGCACTGCACAGCGGATGCCAGCAGTCTGTAATCTGTGCAAAATACATAGTGTACTTAGTTCTGCCCACAAGCCCTCAAATCTCTTAAAGAAAGTAATTATATGACCTAATTCATCCATTACAACAAAAGTTATGGGTCCCTCTGTCTACTTTCCTCTCTCACTCACTACTAGTAACGACACTTCACTTCACTCAGGTTCAGTCTGCTCCCCTACCCTGTCCCATTCCCACCCACTCCCTGTTTCCTCAGATTTATACTCTATAGACCACACCCCTATATCAACTTCAACCAACCACAGTACACTAGTGTCACAAGATCAGTACACCACTCCCATCCTAGCCATCAACCCAAATAAATCACACCACTATAACTAGATCACATACCATTCCTACACTAACTCTCCTAGCAAACACTCCAACCCTCACTACAACTACTTTACACTACAATAAAATAACCAGTAGCCACACTATAAACCTCTGTCCTCATAACCATTAGTAGCTAATACAATACCCAATCCAAGGTCTACTTAAGATCACAAATAGTAGAAACAACTACTATACCTACTTCATTACATAATACGCTCCACATAAATACTTCTACACAAGCAATACTTCTAACTACCCTCACACTGCTTACTCCCATTGCCTCTTATCATAACATTCTGCCCAACACATTACCTCACCATGCCACTTTTACCACTTACTCTACAATATCAACACCTCTCACCCCCATCACCATAACTATCCTTCATATACACATAGTTCCCTCATACCTTTAAACCTATCCTACCCTCCCATCACACCAATAAAATATCCACTAAGTATTACAAGCAGATATCTAATGTCATCAAAACCCAAGTGAACAATGCAGCCAGACAATCACTCAGTGGTGATGTACATCCTAATCATGGCCATTTAATAAAAAAATCCCCTTAAGTAATTGTTATCCATCTGTTGACAAACTCATACCTCCATGAAAAGCTAATGACCTGCTGATACTAAACATGAATGTCAGAAGTATTTGCAAAAAAGTCCACAATCTTCATGATAATCTTTCCTTATATTTTCCTGACTTATTATTATTAACTGAAACTTGGCTTAAACCTGACATTTCCAATAATGAAACCCTACCACCAGGTTATAATATCATATGTAATGATCATACTTCTAGAAAAGGAGGTGATATAGCCTTATTACTTAAAAATCAACTAAACGTAGAAAACTTGGATATGCACACACCAATTCTAGCCAAAGCAGAAATTCTTATTGCAAAACTAAGAATTAACCCTAGAAAAAGTGTTTCTATAATTGGTTGCTATATACCACCATGCAACAACATACCTGCACTGCAGTCCCTACTTCAGTGGGTCTCGGAGTTCCTTCAACATGAAACCATCATCTTGTTGGACTTCACTATTGACTAGGTAACCTGTAACTACAATTTTCCCACCAACTTCAGTAACCTCCATGGATTTTCTGAGCTCATCTAGTCCCCTACTACAACTGACAAATCAACCAAGAGACAGTCAGTACTGGACTGGATTCTGACAAACAGACCAACCCTTATCTGTCAGTCATGCTGTCTCCCTGACATCCTGAGTGACCATTTACCCAAATTTGTAATAAGGCATTGCCCATATCAGGAAAAGCCCACCAATTACCAGACAATCAGAAACCAAAAAAAAACTTCACTCTATCGAGCTTTACTAATACTCTCAAAGCCTGTAACTGGACTCCTCTCAAGTACCTTAAGCTTTATGAAGTTGTTCAGCAATTCAACTCCACCTTCTTAGATATCCTAAACTCCCAGGCCCCCCACAGAACCATCAGAATCAAATCTAACTACACCCCTAGATGAGCAAAGACACTAGATATCTACTAAAATCCAAGGATAAAGCATGGGCTCTCTGGCACAAAACTTGATCACTTATAGACAAACAGGCATTTCTTGAACTCTGTAACAAGTCAAGGAAATGTGTCAAATAGATAAAACTACCTACTACCACAATATACAAATCAAATATCAAAACAACCCCCCAAAACAATTTTGGTCAGCAGTTAACAACATATTCCACCGTGGAAAATCAGATACTCCCTCCCCAACCATAACAGATGCCTCACTTAATGTTTCCTCTCATTTTAAGAAATTCTTCACAGAATCCATTCTTGCACTTCCTAACTCTCAGAGCTGTCCATCCTCCAACCAACCACGCAATCTCCATATTAATAACACTGGCTTTAACTTCCATCCAGTGTCTACAAACAAAATTAAAAAAACTCCTTAAGAAACTAAAACCCACCACCCTATCCGCTGACAAACTGCCGGGTGACTTTTTGAAAATAGCTGCTGATGCCATTGCATACCCTGTATTCATTCTTATCAACCATTCAATATCAGAAAATCTAGTCCACGAAATCTGGGAAGTTTCTCACATTATTCCTCTCCACAAAGGGGGCAAATCAAAAGAGTTAACTATCAGCCTTCAGCAATGCTCTTGCCTCTGTCCAAAATACTAGAGAGATGTGTACAGACACAAATTTTGGATTACATCAGCACCCACAATCTTCTCACATACAGTCAACATGGCTTCAAACCCAACCACAGCACCACAACAGCCCTTATGTCATTCACTCATACAGTGAGCAACGGTGGAAATAATGGCAACTATGTCTCTGCCATCTTTCTTGACCTCTCTAAAGCATTTGATATAGCTAACCAGAATAAACTCATTACATCCCTCTCAGAACTGAATCTTAGCAAACCCGTCATTACCTGGTTTCAAAGTTACCTAACAAGTAGACAGGAAGCGGAGGCATTCACTCTCTTCTTTATTACCTGTCATGCTGGGTGTTCCCCACGCCTCCATCCTTGGTCCTTTACTTTTCTCTGTCTTCACTAATAACCTCCATACCTCTACTCAACATGCCTCAGTCATCCAATATGCTGATGACTCAAGACTAATCTGTTCCTCTACTTCCCTTCATGAACTGCAACTAAAAATGCAGGCCTCTTTCCTTTCTGTAGAAGAATGGCTTTCCAACTCTCAACTAATTCTAAACCCCAATAAAAACAAACTTATCATATTCCAACTGGCTAATCACACCGCTCTTATACCCACATTTCTAACAGTAAAACAACTATCTCTCCTGTCACTCACACCAAACTTCTAGGAGTTGAGATAGACTACAACATGAAATTTGACAGTCACATATCACTCACAATTAAGAAAGTAGATAAAAAACTAGGGGACTATATAGAAATAAACAATTCCTAACAAACAGTACCATGGTGAAAATAGTACAAACACATCTCCTGTCCACACGTCTATATGCCTCCCCTATCCTTACAATCTTAGAAGGTCAGATACAGCTAAATTTGATGCTTGCTATAACAAAATTGCAAAGTTCACCTCCAATAGCTCACATCTCACACACCACTGCTCAGTCTTTAAACAACTCAACTGGCTTGAACTTCCCCATCTTCTCCTCTACAGCCAGTTAATACTAACCCATAAAATTTCTTATCACTCCGAGAAAACCCCTGCATTACAAAATCTAGTACATTCTTACTCTAGTACTAGGGTCCTACGCTCCAATAACAAACCCTCCTCCAAGTCATTAAAACAAACAACTCTGCAGGATCCTCTCTTTATTCAAATTTTATAGCTAAAAGATGGAACACTCCACCTATTAATATATCAGCCACTACATGCTTAACTCATTTTAAAAAATCTCTGAAAACACAACTTCAGGCCAATTGGGTTTGTAACTGTGACTCCCCAGGCTACTCTACCTCTATCCTCCTTTTGCTTCACTCAGGATAACCACCATCTCTCTTACTCTCTGGTAGTAAATGTCTCTTCTTCTTGCATGTCTCCTTCATATCATCTCTTCCTCTCAACAATTAATCCTTCTTCTCAGTATAGACACTATCCCCGGGATTCATGAAGCTTGCGTCAGGCGTAGGCGTAGCGTAGGCAGTATAATGCCAAATATGGCCGCCGAGAGATTCAGGTACAATCCAATTCCACATGCACTACCGGCGTACGCCAGATCTGCGCAGCCCTCGGCTTAGGTATGCTAATCACCCCATGTGTAGTGCCGCACCATGCAAATGAAGGTACATAGTAATTCATGAAGTGGTGCAGGTGTAGCATAGCCCACAGAAATGTAAACCAAAAAACACAGTTTACATTTTTCCAAACAGAACATCGGAGCTATGAAAGTGGACCAGACTCATGTATTACAAAGTAACGCAAAGTACAACCGCAGGGCATGTGTGCACAAATGGAAACACAAAGAAAATATATACAAATGTCATAAAATCGCAATGTAATACAAATCATGATTTCACCATAATACTCAATGGTATGCATGGTACACCACAACCAAGCTGGAGGGGTTGCTAAGGGTCTGTGACAGTGTTCGGCACGGTAACTAGGAATTAGTAGTCAATGCCATGCAAATGAGGCAGGTAATAGTGAATCACAAATGTCCCGCCAGACTAAGGATGTACCATACGGCGTAGCGCTACAACACCGCGGAGTAGTTTAGAGGTATATATGACATCAGCAGTGGGGTGTGCCACCGTAGCTGTAAGCACATTGGAGCAATGCAAATCTGGCCTGGCCATTGCTAAGCAAAGCCGCAGGACAGGGGTGGGGAGGTAGGTATAGCATCATTTAGCTGAGAGCACATATGGTGCCCGAAAGCGCATGTGTATGGGGATGAAAACGTGCCCAAAACCCAGTAAGTGGACACACGCACCGCACACCATAGCTCAAACAGGAAGGTCAGGGGAAGAAAATAAGGGAATGCCGCAGTAGGGTAATTGGAGTACAACTCAGCAATGAACACCTTTTAACTCACAGTGGGCAGTCGAAGGCAGTTGACAAGTCTGCTCGCAGAAACCTGCAAAACAGGATAGGGGAGGTGTTGGATTGCAAAGAAAAGAGAACTGACATAGCAGGGCAAAGCAAACCTGCAGTAGACCGGCCATAGAACACATTACGCAAGATAAGCGAGGTTTAGGAAAGTACAAATGAAAGCAGGCTGCTGGATGCATGCCAGAAAATGGGAGGTGAAATGTGAAGAAATGTAAAGGGAAGGGCAAGAGGTAATCCACGGCAGCCAAATGTAATTCAACACCAAAGGCACCACAATAGTAGTTCCTGTCGTAAAACACATAAGATACCCTGTAGCTACGATCGTACATACACACCCTATGACATCATCAGTGTTCACAGCACAATAGTATAAAGTGTGAAAGCACCTCACACACACCTGTGTATTCCCAAACACTGCACCATAGGTGTAAACATACAGGGAACTTTTACAATGTACATGTTGGGAGCTGCCATAGCTGTGATTCATCACCATGTGTTAGTGACTGAAGGTGTTGTGGAGGATGATGCTGACAACCACCGTAGGCCCCGGAGGAGGAGAAGAGTGTTCAGACCAAGGGTAACCTACTAGGGGCTACATGATCTGGAGATAGTAGAGCGTTACAGGGTGGACAGGGACATCTTACAGCAAATAGTTGAGCTGTGCCGACCACGCCTGTGATCCAGAAACAACAGAGGGGAACCCATCCCAGTGGACATGAAGGTATGTGTAAGCTTGCGAATACTAGCCACAGGTACCTTTCAAAGGCCAAATGGAGATATAATGGGGATCTCACCAGCATCAGCATCCAGGGTACTACACCATTTCCTGGATGCCATGTTACCACATGCCAATGAGCATATATACTTCCCCCGAACTCAGGAGGAGTTGGCCAGCAATATGCATCTCTTCCACCATGTGGCACACTACCCGGGGGTACTGGGTGCGATAGACTGCACGCACATACATATCAAGTCACCACCCAGTGAGCATGGTAGGTGCTACATAAACCGCAAGGGATACCACTCCAACTGCCAGGTCGTGTGCAATGCCCAGGGCATTATCATGGATGTGTGTGCTGGCAGCCCTGGAAGCTACCATGACTCCCACATCTGGCATGCCTCACAGCTGTATCAGGTATGTGTCAGGGGGGACATCCCACATGGCCACCTTGTGGGGGATGCTGGCTATGCACTGGAGCCGTGGATGATGACTCCCATCAGAAATGCACACACACCCATGCAAGAACGCCATAATGAGGCACACGTACAAACCAGAATCATCATAGAGCGTGTGTTTGGGATGCTGAAATCACAGTTCCGTTGCTTGGACATATCTGGTGGAGCCTTGCAATACTCTCCAGGCTCGTGTGCCCACATCTTCATAGTATGTGCCATGCTACATAATATGATCCTGCGGTAACAGCTGCAGCAGGGACATAATGGTGAAGGCCCTCACAGCCCACTGCAATTGCCAAGGCCATCACAGGCACAGAGGGATTCAGACCACGAACACCCTGTGCCAGCCCCAGTAGGCAGATGGAGGCATGCCCAATATGCCTACGCCTTGGCAAAGAGGGAACGTATAGCACATACTCTGACAGTGTAGGCCCCTACGGACTGACACACCTCTCCACCTGCACACACAGTAAAATGGATGGCACACACACACGACCACCTGTAAATTGTAATGTATACGTGGCCTACTGTGTGAGTCCTACATAGGCAGCCCTCAAACATTGCACACATAACAGCTATTGGAACAAGAAATGTCAACACCTGAACAGTACATGCACCTATCAGCATATGTTGGTACTGTATGTATAGGTTCCTAGGTACATCGGTAGGTACACGCCCGATTGTCAGAGGCCATTCATCAATCGAGGCAAACAGTGTCTGCTGTCACCACCACATCGAGTAACCAACTGACCCTCAGTAGAGCAGAGCCAATTGCGGGATCCATGTGTGTAATCACTGTTCCCCACACACTCTGCATGGATTCCCTGGTGTGTAAATGAGGGGCTCCATACAATGTAATCATGGATGTAGTGGCAAAGCATGGGGTGTACCCATGACAGGTATCTGTCACCCCAGCATGCTCCACCTATGGTTGTGTGAAGGTGTAGCACATTATAGTGTGTGGCTCACTGTGACATACATTCCCAATGCTGGGGCACATCCATTAAACATCACTTGGACATACCATTAATAGGTCTCATCCATATGTAAACTAACTGAGTTACCCATTTGATTGCAGTATGGAGTAACAGCCATAGTACAGTCCACATACAAAATGCCATAACATGTGTACAAATCCCAGATGCCCAAGTGGTAAATGCACTGACTGTCATGTATGTTCCCGGTACCATGTCCTGCAATGGACGTTACGTAATCCCGAAGGCACGAATAATGGATGGTGGATGCAGGTCATCAGATCAGGTTTAGCACATGTTAGCAGGAATATGCGTTGCCAAGTGCTGGTAAGCGTCATTTAAACATGACCATACGGATATGTGCGAAACAGGGCTAAGCTTCTCTGAATATCGCGCAGATCATGGTCACTGATGTCCAGAACAGGTGAAACTAGCATTATTCACCCCTGTACTAATAGTGCCTGCTTCGAAGGGTAAAACGACCACTGCCAGGAGTAGAACACGCAATCATGTACACAAGCACCTAAGACTAAGCTACCCAAGATTTACCAACGGCAGGTGTGTAATGTGACAGGTTCAAACACAAAGGTGTGGAGTCCAGGAAACAGCATACACCGACATGTACACAATGAAAGGTGTATTCTCCCTCTCACTTTCTCTCATCTATATCTATATATATATATATATATATATATATATATATATATATATATATATATATATACACATATATATAATAGAGATAGAAAGGGAGATAGATATATGTTGATATATACGGATTCACCTATATCTGCAAATATATAGATAGGTCAACGACATGTACACAACCATGGAGGTAGAAATAAATAGGATACTGCCAACTATGGAATGTGTCACATACTGACACGCGTAATCATGAGGTTTAAAGACCAAAAGAACACAGTACCAGAACACTGGAACCGCGTGTAATATTATTGCGATATTAAGGGACATGTAGTTATCGCTGCCGGTGTTGCAGTCCACGTAGGTACTGTGTTCAACTGTGTTTGTGATTGCTGTAGTCTGTGTATGTGTGTGTTGAGGGTGCCGTGTGCATTTCCGTGGGACTGTAATGTGTGTGTGTGTGTTTGCATCGTGTGTCTGTTAGTGCTAACTCGGAGGTAGAACAGCATGGTAAGTGTGGTCATAGTTGGCCGTAGGCATACGGTATCACCTGTCCCACTTTAAGAGGGACAGCGCCTCCCTGGGCAGTTGTGTCCTGACAAAAAATATTAAAAAGGGCATATGTCCGAGATTGTAGGACATAATTATGTCCCATATATTATGTAACAGTTGCATTAAATAGTTATGCCTCTATCTACAAAACGTAAACGTTACATGAAACATGATAAGTAGCTAAAGTGCTACAAGAATAAGTATGTATTCAGGATAAAAGTATGTTCTATCCTGCGTACTGACCATGGGTATGTGTCGGCCTGTAAACACCGATGTGTGCCCTGCAAATGTCCCACTATGGCCATTTGAAAAGGTGGCAACCCGTCATACCTCTCAACCTGGAAACATCAAAAATCTGGACAAGGCCCATGAAAAATAGTTACAAATCTGTATGCTGATTAACATAAAATTTGCATACATAATTATGTAACCCTGCCCACTCCAATGGAATTGTGGGATACTAACTTTCAAATGCAAACTGAAGAACAGACAATCAAAATATGGCACCAGCATCCATCTGCAGCCATTCCAATGTCCCATTTCCTGGCTATTTCGCCCTATTTACCATAAACAATGTGTGCATACTGCTTTAATAATAAAATGATTATTTGGATTTTTACATTTTACAGTCCAATGCACAAACACCAATGACACCTGCTAAACAAAGCAACTCTGTCTCACAATGAAAATAGACTTGGCATTAAAACTTCTCTGCCCTTGAAATACACATTCATTGAAACAGCATTGAAACCCACACCACATTCAAAGAAAATCCTCATACACAATAAGGATGAAATTCGGATGATTGTTCATTGTTTCTCATCCCAGACAGCTGTCTGAAATTCAGGTCTATTCTTTCAACTGTCTTCTTTATCTCCAGAGCTGAAACCGTATAACAAAATATTTACTTTCCACAAGAAATACAACATCTGATAATGTATGGCAGAAAGCAATAAGTGCAATACAGGATAAGCTGAATACACTCTAGAGTAGTTGGTTAAATAATTAATAGATATTAATGAAAATATGTAATACTAATGTCACATCTGTGGCAAAAAGAAATAATTCTCTTAAAAATGTTCCAAAAACAACATTTTCTAGGGAGGAAAAGCCCCTTTCTACACCCACTGTGACTCGATAAACTTAAACTCACTCAACCTTGGAGGTGAGAGTACAAATTTATTACCTCCACTGTTCAGTGATCTCAGACTCAGTATACAGAGTATGACTTTAAAATCAAGGCTTGATATTCAGAGTCTGACAGTACAGAACTTAACAAATCTCCATTGACAAAGCAAAAGATTCACTGTAATTACATTATACTTACGGCACTCAGTTAAAACAATTTGTAAAACCACGTAAGCTTCACTTAAAACAATTTGTAAAACCACATATGCTATTGTAACTCTGAACCTACCCAATGTTTTATAACATAGTGTTATATCAAGGCCACAAAGTACTTTTAGTTGCTGCAAATTACTACATTTAACATAGAAATAAGTAAATAAGACAGAATCTTTGCTTCTTGTAAAATAATGCAGAGGCCGTTTCCTTTGGTGTTCCCGATATTTACCTAAAAATCACATTTTAAATGCACTTGAAATCGTACATTACATTTTTTTTTCAAGTTCCTTACTTTGCATGCAGCCAGGCAACAAGCCTTCTAAATACCTCCAATTTGTATACACCACGAGCGCTACATCCACAAACAAGCCGACAGAGCTTATAAATACAATCCACGAGCGCGCCCTTCACAACTGTAACTTCTAAATAAAATAAAATCCAGAAACGGAAAGGCAGGAGCGAGATATCCACAAACAAGCTATTCCCGCTCGTAAATTTGAGCCAGAAAGATGTGCGCTATGTGCGCGAGCTGAATTCCGACAGGCTGGGAAACCTGACGGAGTGCTGACGTCATCACGCTCACGATGAAAGTGCAAAAAATAAAAAACAAAGGACAAAAATCAGAAATTAAGGGGTTCCACTCGGGAATCATGGCACCCCATTTTTGGACCCCAAAACTCAGTAGAAACCGAGTAATTCGGGACATTTGTGAGGTATGCAACCCATGCCAAAGAGGCTCAGTCACCAACACAACCGCAATGAGTGCAAATATCTGCGACAGAAATACATGAGACAGCTGTCATTTAGTAACATTCCTTTACATATCACTGTATTTCCGGAGGTATGGAAGTATCAACCTCACCTGCATACTATATAGAAACCAATTAACAATGGCTCAATGTATAAGCCCGTAACAACCATAGTTCAGTCTAACTGCAGAATCCTATATAAACGCATTCTACGGACATCTCCAGGAATGCATGGATCATGCTATCCCAAACAAAACCAAGACCCAATCATCCAAAGGCAGGCGTCCAGTCTGGTGGACCCCTGCCATAAATAAACTGTACAACAGAAGGAGGAAGCTACTACATGATAGAGCAAAATCCCTAATAGGGAAGGCATCTCTGATCAGTACTAGCAAAAAATTACGATCCTTCATAAAATCCTCCAAGGCTAGCTTCGAGAGAAAAATTGCACAGGACACCAAAGACAATCATAAGGCTTTTTTCAGTTATGTTAGGAACCTGGGATGCAACTCCCAGACTTGTTCTGAGTTGATTCTAAATGACAAAAAATACACTGAACCCACAGACATCGCCAATATCCTGGCAGACAGGTTCAGTGCAAACTTCTCCACCCCCCCCCGCCAAAAGAGCAAGCCTCTATCCCGGCAGAGGGCTGCCTCCCAAACATCTCTGATGCTCAGGTGAAGGCCGCCCTCTCCAAAGCAAAAAACACTGCTTCCATGGGACCAGATGGCGTCCCAGGTTGTGTCCTACATGAACTCCAAGAGGAACTAATCCCTCAAATTAAACAGCTATACAATCTTTGCCTCACTACAGGATATGTGCCCACAGAATGGCATACAGCAACAGTGGTCCCACTCCACAAAGGTGGAGCCTCTATGGACCCTGGAAACTATCGCCCCATAAGCCTGACTAGCTTAGTCTGCAAGGCTATGGAGAGGATCATCAGGGAGATCATAAACAAAGACATTGGGGACCTACAGACACTAGATCCTACCCAATTCGGCTTTGTCAAGGGCAGATCCTGCCTTTTGAACCTGGTTGACTTCTTCGAAACAGTCACCAAAGCCATAGATGAAGGGAAGGTAGTCCACACAGCCTATCTGGACCTTGCAAAGGCATTTGACACAATACCCCACTCGGGCATCATAGATAAGCCATCCAGCTTAAATATAAACCCCTATGTCACAAGATGGGTCACAAACTGGTTCAAAGACAGAACCCACAGAGTGAGAGTTGCTGGAGCCATGTCAGATTCGAAACCGGTCACAAGTGGCATCCCACAGGGTTCTGTCCTGGGACCACTCTTGTTCGGTATATACCTTTCCAAGGTACAGGCAAACGTGGGAGGACTATGGCTCACCAAGTTCGCAGACGACTGCAAACTGGGCGCCATAATCGACTCTCCAGCTGACACAAACATCCTTCAAAAAGGTCTCACAGAGACAGATAACTGGTGCCAGTGCCATGGTTTAAAGCTAAATGCCAAAAAATGTATAGTCGTACCCTTTGGCAAAAACAATGTGCCCACAAATTACCACATAGGCGGAAACCCATTAAGTACAGAGAAAGTTATTAGGGACCTGGGGACCCAAGTTGATAGCAATCTCTCCTTTGAAAACCACATTGCCAAAGTGGTTAGAAAGACCTTCTACATAGCCCACCTCATCACGAGGGTTTCGCATCTAGATCAAGAGAGGTAATCGTGCCCCTTTATTCATCCCTCATCAGGCCTATCATAGAATACAATGCCCCTTTTGGGATGTACCTTACCTGACACCTGCAGCAATTAGAAAGACCCCAAAAGTATCTCACCAAGAGGATCAAGGGTCTCAAACAGATGCCATATGCTGCTCGGTTAAAAAAACTCCAGCTCTACTCAGTTGCATACCGCCTACTTTGAGGTGATCTATGCCTGACATACAAAGCTATGTCAAATCCAGAATTAATGGACATGCTCCACCTCAGTAAATCTAAATCCCTTAGAGCCACATGCTCGAGGGACTTGAACCTCAGCACAGAAATAAATAGAACTTGCTGGAGGGACAGGTTCATAACCCAGAGGCTCCCTTTGCTCTGGAATAGAATTCCAGTTCATGTGAGGCAGAGCACCTCACTGAATCTCTTCAAGAAGAATCGCGATAGGTGGATGGGGGATCATAGGTTTGTCCCAGGGATTACTCCCGTGTCACTATTAGACAGAGGCACAGTAAACTAAACCTTAAAAAGGGCACAGTATACTCAAATCAAGGGGTGGCGTAAGCCATACAAAATCGGACTACGCTTATAATTGCCCCAGGGCAGATAGCCTAGTATGAACCTATGAACCTATGATCCTATAGGTCTTCAATTAGGGAAGATGCCCACACACATATATGGAATATGTAGGAATGCTGTCCCCACAAACCTGTATATGCTATGTACACCCACCTACATCTCCCCCACACCCGAAACAATTGCAATACAGACTGTAATAACATCACAAACATCCACTCACTCAATTACATCTGCAGAACCATTAACATACCTTGTGAGAGACACATTTGTAAAGGCACCATGTGAAATTGTAGCTGTGGTATAATGGAACAGACGGCGATGTTAGAGGATTTGTTTGCAATAGTCCCTTATCAGACGGTTGAGATGACAGGTACACTCACATGTAGAACCACATACTCTAGCCGTCACACGCAATCCACGGGGGACATGAATTCAAAATATCCATGTCTCTACAAATAGCAGTTGCAATTTCTCACAACAAAACACATACAGGCCATCTCCCCGAAGGTAGGACAAAAGGGCAATGCCCAAGTGGAGAATTAAATTATATCCCACTGTTGCTGCATAATTGGCGAATGGAGTAGCTGCACAGCTGATATGCATGTAATATTTACTCAGGAACACCAATTGGCAGCAGGAAACCACATGTTACAGGTATCGACGTATATAAGGATGACTTGCCATACATTCAAACCGTATGCTCATACCATAGAACCATTTAAACAGTAAAGGTGTAAGAGAGATATTTACGAAGATTCAGAACGCTAACAAGGTATGTAGAGCACTCAGTATGTTAGTGTACGTAGAGCCTGTTTTGTATTAATTAAAAGTGCACGCAATGCATAAAGTGGGAAAAGGTATTATGTAGTGATGTCTTGTTGAGCATAGCAATGCTTGTAGAAATTATGTGTCCTACTGTGGGCCACAAGGTAAACATCACATACACCACAAGGGATGTTACATGAGGGCATTAGACAGAACAATTCCACACTACCCACCGTTAGTGGTAGGGTATGTCCAACAAGTACGCGCCATAGCAGGGGATAGTATATGTTGATATACCGTCACAGTAGGCATGTGTATTGGCATATAACGACAATAACATGCCTAAGGTGGTCCTGCTGTGCAAGTATGCTTTGCATTATGGGATAATGTGTAAAATATGTGTAATGTACAGTATTGTAGGAAGATATGTCAGATATTCTACACAGCACAACTGTTATATCATGCAAACAAAAGGTATAATCAATTGGCATGTACGATACACAATAACAGGATACATATGGCTTGCAGTCACGGGACACTGTAACAGTATGATAGCTAATCGAAATGGAAGAGCAACTCAATTAACCATGCACAAAGAGCATGTAATAGCTTCACAGGTACATAGTGAGGTACTATGCTGTCTAGCAAGTCTATGTGTAAGCCCAACTACAGTGTTTACACTGGTGGCACCTCTCTAGGGTAGTGTCCTGTCTGTGAACAGCAGAGCCATGTGTTACCTGCACCTCCGTACGGTACGGCCACTGCAGTGATCCCTGGTGTATCAGTGTGACCGCCTACAGAGTCACCTATGACCGGTGTGTTGGGTATGTTATAACACCCTATTGGCTGTAGTTGATGGGCACACATGAGTCTGTGGGCTATAAGTAATTGTTGTTGTGTTTGGTAATGGGGGCTGCCTCTGGTGCCTACACAGAGTATGCAGAAGTTCTGCAAATGTCGTACTCATACTATGTGTGGCCTGTGGTGGTGGAGATCTAGTGAGACTATGTGATGAGTGGGGTGTGTTGCAAATGTTAAATGTCCCCACGTGAATGTCAGGTCCAGTCTGGGTTGATGAGAGCATTACCCTCAGCATGGCCACATATGTGCATCTCCCACAGGCTGTAGTGTCGTATGTTGGGAGGTGAGCATTGACTGTGTACATGAGACAATTGCTCTATTGCCACATGTTTGCCATATTCATCATATGGACAGGCAATAGCACTGGCATGTGACACTTGGACATGCATGTATATTCAACCATGTCTCACAAGATATGTGAGTTACATGTGTACAACAGCTGTTGTACTGTAAGCAAGCTGGAAATGTAAGGACAGACAGTGTACTTGTAAGACATGAGTTGGAATGGGTGCTATAGTAATCAGTAGCTCATGAAGTGCTCACATGTTCTGAACAAGTGCTGAGCATGAATATGCAGTACAGATAGGGTGTTGGATAATATCAACCCACTGCAACCCACAAGTGGAGACGACAGTCATAATTGGAGGCACTGCACTATTACCCTGCTGAGTATGGTCTGCAAGTCTATGAACCTTTATCAACATAGATGTTAGCAGTACAGAAGTAGATGACAGTAAGGATGATTTCACACTGCATAGCATACCTGTGACATGTCATAGGGCATCATCACCCATACCATGTTCCAGCTACACTGAGTATACTAGATGTACCTTTATTTGTCACAGGAGTTTTCTACCAGTGGCCTGTTGACAGAAGCAACACTACAAAAGGTGTCTGAGTGACATGTGCATATCACACCAGTGGCAGCTACTGTAAAACAGGGTTAATGTTGTGTACTCCCCCCTCAGTGTAGTCCATACCACACAGACAAATGGGAAGCATCTGTGTATGTAAGGATGTGAATGCCCATGACCTAGGAGCAATAGCTGTCTCAGTGTTGTGGACAACATACAGAATGGGCTTTGTGGGTGAGGTGTGTGACATATGTGGAAAATTTGACAGCTGATAATAGTATTGTCACTGCTAGGTGAATAACCCTGTACCCATTAACTACCACCTAGGCAGCGGTCAACATTATGGACACTGTGTATGGGATGGTGCTGTGCAGTTCACCTCCCTGAGTTGGTGATGTCTCCAGGCCTATCAGGTAGTCATACGAGGCATCCATGTCATGACAGGGTACCATCCATGAGCATGGAGATCATTGCACAGGCATACTCAGCACTCAGGTGACCAATATCGGATCACATATCACCTTTAAGGGGTATTGGCCATGCGTGGATGGGTGATACCAGCCTTCACAATCCTCACCTCCACTATGCAGCATGCTGGCTACCTTGCATAAAGACATGTGCTACACTGTGATGTTGGACATGCTGCACATACATATCCTGATCCGAAAGACATACGTCATGGACAGCCACCGTCCTACTACAAGGATTGCCACATGCTGGACAGATCCCTGTGCCATACATGTTACATACTACTGCCATACCATGCAACCCTGTCCATCAAAGCTGCACATGTCATCTCTGTCATACATGGTGCGATGACCGCATGGTAGATGTATTATTAACTGTCTGGATCAGTAATGTGGCACTGATGCACCTCACGGTGGCAAAATGGCTGTCGGATACAGCTAGAAAACCTTGCCCGTACATGCCATAGTTGATAACCATCCCTGCGAATGATGTCTGGCTAGCCATTGTCCCATGTCTATCACATGTGCAACACAGGCGATACATGGCAGGATGTTGAACTGCTGTACAGTGCCATGTAGATGTATATGGCAAAATATATGCATGTAAAGGTTTCCGTGTGTATGTGTGCATTGTCACTGCTCATGTCCATTAAGGCAGTGTATGTATTGATATGTGACATATACACAGCATCAAGGTCAACAGCATTACTGTGGACACATCCAGGCATGTGCTGATAGGTAAGAACACCAGTACAGGCAAACAGACATGCCCACATCAAGACGGCATTCACATGGAGTATGAGCAATGTAATGAGGTGACACACATATATGGTGATGATATCCAATGCATAACAGGTGTTAAATGTGTGTGACACAAACATGGCAGTCATGTCAGCGTCATGACGATTTGCAAAGATAACTGTTCAGTTGTACTAGATTTAATACAAATGTATGTGCAGCTGTATATCTGTACATCTCTGTGATACTGTGACCTGTCTCCATCATTATGTCTTCCAGATAATGCCTCATTTATGCCTGCCAGCATATTGCTGCCAGGAGGATGATGCCCTCATCCCGTACCTCCATGAGAACTATGAGGTGTTGTTCAGCCATGTGCCACAGCTTTCCCAGTAGTGTAACGACCTATGGCAAGACCTTCGTAGGAGGGTTAATGATGTGGGTGGCCATAACTGCACCTACCAGCAGGTGCGCAGACACTGCACGGACCTGATACGACATGCAAAACAGCGTGCCAATGCAATCGCCAGGGAACAAGGTGGAACAGGTGGTGGCCCACCAACCCAGCCCCCACTCACACACACCGAGGAGCTACTGGCCAGCCTGGGGACACCCTCAGAACAGCATCCACAAACACTAGCTGCCATCGTGGAGGTGGGTGTCTCCCAACCAATGAGCCTGGAGTTGCCTGGAAAGTCACTACTGCACATATGACTATTATATCCCATTTAGTTGAATGTGTCACTGTACAATAAGTAATGTAACATCATATGCAAGGTATGTTTACACACATGCCACATACTACAGTATGCTACCCTGTGTATGCACACATGTGCATACTATATGCTATTGTACAGGCAAATGTGTTAACATGCACAGTGCACCCTGTGGCTGTCATACAGTCATGGATAATGTTCAAACTGCTGTGTCACCCCTATACAGGTACCTTTGGCGTGCCGCACAGACATCAGTCCGTTGCAGGTGAGACAGTTATCAGTATCAGGCATGTTAATGCATATATCTATACGCCATGTGGCCAGTTAACACATGTACACATAATGTATGGTCCAGTCACGATATACAGGTCGCATCTGTCATCATTCATGCTGGCTACCCATGTGCAATATATACAAACTAAATGAAACACCGACATGAAACCACAGTACCTGTCATTGCTAGATGTGTGGACAGCTGTGCATACAACAGTGGAGGTGTTCAATGTAGGCATATGTACTATACATTGGAACAACACATGTGTGGTACTCAAACAGTACCACACAGTGAGCTGGGATATGGGCAGCTCACAGGAGTCACCATTGTGTAATATGCCCCTGCAATGGGTGCACACATTGTGATGTGCCATCTGGCATGTCCCAGACATGCAGTGTTCTGGCTGCAATATTGTCTCACTATCCCATAGTACATACCCCACATACCAAACATACAACTCGTTGTCTGCATAGCCCTGTGGACAGTGACATATCTGACATCTATGGGTGTATGTCATATGGGACAACACAGACATGTGAGATAGATGGCCATCACAAACATTTGGCCAACGCATGTTCACACATGGCCATGGAGGATGGCCAGAGACATGTAGCCACACAGTAGTTGTGATGTGTAGACACCCTGTTGCACATTGTCCACACATGGTCCAACTATAGCCTTAGTTGACTAATTATATAGTTAATGTGGAACACTGGACATCCTAAATGCCTGTGCACAGCTAGTGGAGGTGTCACTTAATTCGACCATATAAAATGTGTTGAACATGACAACTGTGTCATAGCATGACAGTAGTCACCTGTACAGCTTCCACAGACATTAACACCACATCAGGCCACAGATACCGTACATTTCCCTTGCTGCTGTAGGACATCACTGTCAGCCATGCACCTCGTGTGTGGTACATTAATGTCATGTGGGACATGGTGTATTGACAAGTCTGCCATGTGTGGACTTGGTTGCCAGGCAGCTAAGACTTTGTAGTAGTTGTGCAGGGGTGTCATCCGTAGGTCTTCCAGTGACCTGTCACATGACACAGCATGGTTTGGTGTGTATACACCTCAGCGATGTGGGTCACAATCCACAGTTATGTAATGTGTATGCACGCAGTTATGGCTATGCACTGTGTGCGTATTACACACTGTATAGCACTATAGATGCCTCATGATGCCATGCAATGGCACAGTGTCTGTACTTCACACTGTATAGCAATGTAGATGCCTCACACTACCCTTCAATGCTCATGCACATTTGCTAAAAGTGCATTCTATCTGTAGGGCATACAGACAACACTGCAATGTGATACCCATTACAACACTGTACATGTGTCAGGACACCATTGTGTCAGACATGTATGCATGTCAACGCACACATCAGCAGATTACATGTCAAGGTCACTTCAGCCATGTGTACTGTTAACCTGTGCTGGTCCACTTGGTGTATCACAGGGATGCATGCTTACTACCATGATTGTGTGAACTGCATGGCTACTGATATAACACCTGCTTGCTGTTGTGTGCAACCCAGGGAGGTATGCTAACTACCACTATTAATGTCTGAGCTGCATGCCATCTGCTGTATCACATGCATGCTGCATGCCGTCTACTACTGATATGACACCTGCTTGCTGTTGCGTGCAACCCAGGGAGGTATGCTAACTACCACTATTATTGTCTGAAATGCATGCCGTCTGCAGTATCACATGCATGCTGCATACCGTCTGTCAAATCACATGCATGGTGTGTCTGTGTGTCTGCGTGTCTATTGTAATGTAGAGTCTTTCTTTGCATTCACAGGTGATGTAGGTGCGTTACCCTCCTGTGGTCCATCTAATGTTAGTGTCCCCACAGATACTAGCAGTGATGAACATATGCATGAGGTACAGGCAGGGTTGTCAGGGGCTGAATCTGTGCCAATGGTTGCCATCCCAGCTATGTCCCCCTCTTCCCCATGCACAGTTCTCATGCCAACACATACCCCATCACCAGTGGCCATAGAGAAAGGACAGTCAGCGTGTGTTAGCTCGGAACAGGAACGTGTGGTGGCTACTGAAGGTGTGTCTCCACACCATGGTGTCAGTGTAATGACTGCAGATGTGCCACACAGGCATGTGGCCGGTGCTGCTCATAGGAGGACCTCTGGCAGACTTGCACCTGCAGGACAGAGTGCAGCAGCTGGTGTCACCAGACGCATGTTCCAGACTGTAATGGCGGCACAGGCACGTGCTGAACGGCAGAACAGTGAAGGGCAGAGGCTTCAGAGGGATGCTATCCGTACTCTAAATGACAACATCCAGGCATTGGCAAATGCTCAACAGCAGATTGCTGATGTACTGGACAGGCGACTGGGTGACATGGTTGGAATCCTTGACCGTGGCATGGCAATCTGCGAGTGTGAGCTGTCTGTGTTGGAACATCTGGTAGGAATGAGGCGTAGGCCACGTGGATGTAGGCCAGCTACACCACCTAGTGCAGGTCAACATGAATGAGCCACCTCACATGCCCGCTCCCATAGTGCTGGTAGCTGTAGCAGTGCAGCTGGTGCTGCGCTGTCCACAGCAGGACACAGCAGGCCATGGGGACGTGGCCCTGGATGTTCCCAGTGGGGACACGGTTCCAGTGGACAAGTGTCATCGGACAGTAGCCAATCTGTACCTCTGTCTGGTAGTGCCCGTGCAACCCCTGGCAGGCACAGGTCACATGGCCGTGGCCGGACACAGTGAGCTGTACATCCTGGTCTGTACAATCTGGAGCTGTCAATAATACCCCTGTGTAGGACTGACAAAAGGCAGAACTGTGTGCACACATACATGCACACAGCAGAAACATCTGTAGGGCACCACAACACCCACATGCATATCGACCACACATGTCCAATGAGATCACCGGACATTACCCACACACATGATGCCATCCACTGGTGCAGCCTATGCCCCTGGCAAACATTATCACGCTGTGCATATGATGATGCCTGTGCCACATCCCTGACATCCACACCATTGGTGCAGGGACATGCTCATATGGTCTGATGCACAGGGTGAACAGAATAGTGAGGTAAGTGTATATGACATTAGTTGTGTACTGTTGACACGCACCAGACATACCATGTAGTAAGGTTTATAATGCATTGTTATATGTTCACAGTATGTGTCTTGGTAACAATGGTAACAGCATGTTGGTAATGATGCCCTGCTTCCCCCTTAAGGTCTACTTGCATGTGTCAATAAGTAGCAGTGTTTGCAGTTTCACATGTGTAAATGTGGAGTACTCACAGGCATGTATGGCAATACCAGCATGCTATACGTAGCCTCAACCTCACTGTTAGGCTACCATTCCACAGATGTCAACACATCAAATGATCCAGAAGCATGTGGGCTGTTTAATAGGCTACAGTGGCTAGAGACGTGACATCCATACCAGGTCACATCACAGGTACGTTGACATGGTGCGGGGGGTTTACACAGCGGTCTGGCCGATGATAACGTTAGAGGCCACTTGATAGTATGAGGCCTCACTGTGTAGCAGTAATACCCTGTCACATTACAGGATGAGAACATACACAGACATACACTGAAACACACAGTAACATGCCCACACTCACGGGGTCAACAACACTATAACACACACTCGATAGTGTTGAGGTGAGGACCCCTGCCTATGTGGTAATCACCCTCACAGTACTGTACACCCACACGACGCAACATAGAGAATGAACATGTACAGGTAGCCAGTAAGGCTGAGACTGATGGCATCAACAGGGTAGTAGACTGCATCACCATGAGGGGTTAGGGATCCTGTCTGTTCTGTATGGTAGCATACACCCTCACTCCATGCACCAGGCAGCCATACATACATACACACACACACATTGTGGAGTCCACAAATGTCATTCACATACAGATAGCTGACATGTGTGTGATACACACACCACCCCTGCCTACGTCATGCTTCCCACACTGCAGTATGTACAGATCTCTACTCCACAAATGTCATTTACATACAGATAGCTGACATGTGTGTGATACACACACCACCCCTGCCTACGTCATGCTTTCCACACTGCAGTATGTACAGATCTCTACAACAGTGTACAGGGGTGTGTAACAATTGGGATGCATTCCCCACCATATGTGGCATATATGGTCACACAAGCAAACACACATGGCAGTACTGTGAATGATACACCTGCTATATGATGATACGTCTGACAGACATGCAGCAGTATTGGCCGCATTATGTGTACTAACGCTACCTTCGGCAATTGTGCTGCTATATGCACACGGGAGGATGTAAGTTTTACAGGTGTCAAGTGACTTACAGTCAGTAACACCCTGGCCACTGTGTAGGTTGTATGTCTTCACCGTCAAGTAACAGTAACATAGCGTACTGTTTGCACATGTAATGGTAGGATGGCTTGTGACACACCTGTGAGCCATCTTTGGCAAACGTCCATCTGCAAAGGTGGATCACCACTTTATGTACACACATCCATCCATACCTGATGTACATCCTGCTGTACTGTCAGTATGTCACCATATACAGGTGTCAATGATGGTGCTGCATTGCAACTGCATGTTGTAGTTAGGCACAGATGAATTACATACATCAGCTACTGCACATGCATGGTAGCTGCATGCACACCACTACATGTACATGTGTGTTGGTCCTACATGCCTGTCATGTAGCCATGTTTGTATGCATTGCAATTGGTGGACATGTGTGATGACATACATAACACATGGACTGTTGTATGATATGATGGTTGTCATGGGTAACTAGTACAGAGGGAATGTTACCTCGGTCAACATTGCTACCTTATGTACTGTTAGCATTCAACAGCCATGGACCTACCTTCCATGTGCATGCGTGTGATTGCTGTAACCACTTGTTTGCACGGAGGACAACAAAAGCTATGCTATGTACATATGTGTTGAGTGTGTGTGTGGTCCATGTACATATCCACTGCGATTACATGTATGTCGTATCCAAACTTGTGTGTTCTTTGGTGTACAGTGACGGTCATTTGTCACAGCTGTGTAAGACCCAGGGCCCCTGTTATGTGTAGAGCCAACCTGGTTATGAACAGTGGTATCATTGCATTGCATAACACATGATGGAACCCTGTCAGTACATGTGTAGTCTGCACAGTTGCTGTAGACCTATGTACAGTCCACTGGTCATGAGTCACATGGTGTTGTGGTAATGTATGGATGTGTGTTGCTGGTCCAAGGACATGGTGATGTCTGAGGGCTACATAGTAGAATGCGGCATTTACCTTTGTGATCTGCACCTGAGACATATGTGATGGCTCTTGAGTGTGTACTGGTCAGTACTGTACATGTGAGTGGCCTTCATGTACGTGGGGACAGTAACACCATACTGTGCCCTTCCGTGTTTAGAATCCGTGTGCATGTAAGACAGCCCTTTGCTACTACTGTGTGAGCATGCCCAGTATGCCATTGTGTAGATGGACACACAGTACATTCCAAACTGTCCTCTTCCGTGTTTAGAATCCGTGTGCATGCAAGACAGCTCTTCGCTACTACTAGGTGTGTGAGCATGCCCAGTACGCCGTTGTGTAGATGGACACACAGTACATTCCAAACTGTGCCCTTCCATGTTTAGAATTTGTGTGCATGCAAGACAGCCCTGCGCTTCTACTAAGTGTGTGAGCATGCCCAGTACGCCATTGTATAGAAGGACACACAGTACATTCCAAACGGGCGTGTGATACTAAGTGTGAGAGCATGCCCAGTGACACCTTGTGTCGGTGATGTGCCTCTGTGTATGGGCATGGCCATTCACATCCTGTATAGCGATGGTTGTCATCCAGGCAACAGATATCCATACCCCACGTCAGGATGCATTCCTACATTGAACACACTGGTTGACTGTCTTGAAGGGTGTACTGTCTGTGGCGCGTCTCGTATCTATGTAGTGTTGTAATAATGCTCGGTAGATAGGCAGTTGTTCCGCTCACACCACTGCGTGTGTTTGTCTACGTCTACCTTTGGACAGTAATATGCTTTTAGACTGCTCACTCTCTATACATTCCCTATCGGCGTCTTTGCCTTTGCGGATGATGTCATCCACCTAGAAGTATGCCTCTGGGAGTGCCGTGTTCCAGTAATCCTGGTAGCGTGTTCTGTAACTGTGTAATGCTGTAGTGTGATAAGGTAGTTAGGTGTATGTTCGACTCCCAGCTCTGCCGTGTGTGTGTGTGTGTGTGTGTGTGTGTGTGTGTGTGTGTGTGTGTGTGTGTGTGTGTGTGTGTGTGTGCTTCCAGCTGCCTGGGGACAGAGTAATGCTTTTAGATGGCTCACTCCCCATACATTCCCTATCGGCATCTTTGCCTTTGCAGATTATGTCATCCACCAAGAAGTATGCCACTGGGAGTGCTGTGTTTCAGTAATCTCGGTAGCGCGTTCTGTAACTGCATAATGCTGTAATGTGATAAGGTAGTTAGGTGTATGTTCGACTCCCAGCCCTGGCAAGTGTGTGTCTGTGTCTGTGTGTGTGCGTGTGTTTCCAGCTGCCTGGGGACAAAGTAATGCTTTTAGACGGCTCACTCCCCATACATTCCCTATCGGCGTCTTTGCCTTTGCGGATGATGTCACCCACCTAGAAGTATGCCTCTGGGAGTGCTGTGTTCCAGTAATCTCAGTAGTGCGTTCTGTAACTGCGTAATGCTGTAATGTGATAAGGTAGTTAGGTGTATGTTCGACTCTCAACCCTGCCAAGTGTGTGTGTGCGTGTTTCCAGCTGCCTGGAGACAGAGTGATGCTTTCAGACAGCTCACTCACCATACATTCCCTATCGGCGTCTTTGCCTTTGCAGATGATGTCATCCACCTAGAAATATGCCTCTGGGAGTGCTGTGTTCCAGTAATCTCGATAGCGCGTTCTATAACGGTGTAATGCTGTAGTATGGTAAGGTAGTTAGGTGTATGTTCAACTCCCAGCCCTGCCAAGTCTATGTGTGTGTGTGTGTGTGTGTTTCCAGCTGCCTCAGGACAGAGTGATGCTTTTAGACGGCTCACTCCCCATACATTCCCTGTCGGTGTCTTTGCCTTTGCGGATGATGTCATCCACCTAGATGTATGCCTGTGGGAGTGCGGTGATGCTGGAACTCAGTAGCGCGTTCTGTTACTCATAATGCTGTAGTGTGGTAGACTAGACAGGTAGATGCTCGATTCCAAGGCATGACAGGTGTGTGTTTGGCAGTTATACCGTATGTGTTGGTATCTGTGGGTGGCTAGCTGCGGGATGTGTTCAGTGTATTTTGTTGCTGACCTATATAGGTGTCCACAGCCCGCATATTCTGCCAAGACACTGGGTTGTCAACACATACATTCGCCAATAGGTCTGGTGAGTAACTGTCAGCAGGCCTACTCTTACCCTTGATACGGTCTGACCCGTGTGACGCAACAAAACACACGTGCCTTGATAGTAACAACACTACATGATGCAGGTGGCACATGCAGTTTCCTTTTCATTCCTGTCTAATGCATTGCTGTCATGTGGTCCTCTGTTGTGATATAAATGCCATATCTACATATGTGTGTACATGTATATGTGTGTATGTGTATATATATATATATATATATATATATATATATATATATACATCTATATCTATAAATATATATATATATATATATATATATATATATATATGTCCATGTATATATGTATTCAAATAATATATATGATATATGTAGATAAAGAGGTGGACATAGATGTGAACATATATGTCTGGGGACATCAGCACTATTGAATGTTTGTGCCAGATGATCTGTATGTGATAACCTGGGATCTATGCATGTCTGCCATGGCGTGGTGGTAATGCACATCGTCTGTAGTGTTCAGGGTCAGGGGTTGTAGTCATGTAGGCACTGGTTATTTTGTTGCTGGGAAGACCATTGGACATCGATTATGGTGATAGTAAGGCACATGTTGCCAGCTGCGTATGGATCTGAGCGACACTGAGCAGTGGTTATTAATTTGGAGGTTCGGTATGGGTCATAAAACTGTTCATTAGAAGACTATACTATGCAGATGAGGTTGACAATAGCGTATCCCATTTATCACCAGGGTGTGATGCTGGTCCCTGGAGTGTATGTGTGTAGTCAGCCGGGTGCAGGTCTCGAATATATTTGACAGCATGGGAGGGGGGTCAGGCATACTGTGAGCCTCGGGAGTGCTCCTGCCTTAGCACACCTAAGCTAGGGGTGTGTCTACACCTGCCTGGTGACATTGGGAGGGATGACAACAGTGGTGGGGTAGTCAGGGTGTACAGGCTGCACAAACAGGTGTTGATCAGCACAATCAGCAGATGACATGGCCAGCCCGTACCTGAACAGTACGGTAATGCGAGCAAGCAGCATACACACAGGTTTCGTCCGCACTCTACACCACCGGTGTATACCTACGGGGACATTTCACGACACAGTCCAACCAAATCAGACGGGTTGCAGCAGGCAACATATACCAACATGTGCAGGAGGCTGGGGCAGTGAGGATGTGTATGCTGCCGAACAACCCTTACTGGGGTAACATAAGACTTTATAGACCCATGGTGACTTACCAGGGGCTACATGGGCTGGGGATGGTGGAGCACTATGGGGTGGACAGAGACCTCCTACAGCAGCTTGTTGACCTGTGCCTGCCACACCTGACACATCAAACAGGCCGAGGGAAACACATCACAGTGGATACCATGGTATGTGTTGGCCTAGGTGTACTAGCCACAGGTACCTCACACAGGACAACTGGGGATATTATGGATATCTCACAGGCATCTGCATCCAGAGTATTGCACCAGTTCACAGACTGCATGTCAACACATGCTAGTGAGCACGTACATGTCCTCAACACACGTGATTAGTAGACCAGCAATATGCATCTGTTCAACCACATGGATGACTACCCTGGGGTACTGGGTGCTATAGCCTGCACACACATACACATCGTAGCACCACCCGGTGAGCGGGGTAGGGCCTACAGTCACTGCAGGGGCATACCCTCCAACAGCTAGGCCATATGCGATGGCCAGGGCATGAGATTGCATGTGTGTGCTGTGTGCCCTGGAAGCTATGATGATTCTGATATATGGCTTCTGACACAGCTACAGCACACCAATGCCAATATGGACATCCCCTACAGTCTCCTAGTGGGGGATGCTGGGTAAACACTGGTGTCGTGGCTGATGACACCCATCAGCAATACACACACACATGAACACTCACACCATACTGAGGCGGATGCACAGGCAAGACATATACTTTTGCATGTGTTTGGGATGCTCAGTTCACAGTTCTGGTATCCGGACACATCCGTTGGAGCTCTGTAGTATTCACAAGCGACATGCATACAAGTTGTTATGGTATTTGCTATGCTACACAATCTTATCCTGCAGTAACAGTTGCAGCAGGAACAGCATGGGGCAGGGCCACACAGCCCAACACCACTGCCAAGGCCTGTACAGGCACAGTGTGACTTGGTGAAGGAACTACCTGAGCAGGGCACAGTCGGCAAAAGCCCGTGTACAGTATGACCTGCCCTTGGCAAAGAGGCAACACAAGGCATATGCACTGACTCAGTAGGTACCCATGGATTTCCCCCTCTCTGACCCGCACACAGTACAATGGATGCCAAACATGACACTACCTGTGCTCAGCCATGTATAGGAGGTGCACTGTGTGTATCTGACATAGGCAGCCCTCCAGCACCGTCCTCAAGTCCAGAACACACCCAGGGTATGCCCATTGACCTAACAAGTGGCAGTTGTATTCAAATGTGTATTTACCCATTGCTATGGTATGTATGTGAGCATACAAGTGACTGTGGTGGCCAAATGTTAGGGCAGCAGACAGTACACATCCATATTGGCACCATGACCTCTGTAGCACATACGGGGGTCACAATGGTAGCCTGTAGTACACAGGGGGTCCTAACCCACTGCAGATTATGGGCTGACCATCATGTGTGTCCGTAAAGCCCACACACGTTCCATGCAGCTGGACAGATGTGGACCTATACAGACAAATGATATACGATGGCCTATGGATATGCCCAATGAATGACCCCAACCCTCTAAGACACACACAGACTACAACAGGCCAGGCAGTTTGATGTAGGTTGTGTAAGCTAGGACGTTCAACACTACTGTGCTGGTATTTAAAGCTGGGAACTGACGTACACTGATATCCCTCCAACCAGCAATTTAGGTAGGTCCACACACTGACATGGAGTACCCGGCATACCAGTACAGTAGTGGCAGATGTGTACAACTGTTGGCTGTGCGCCCCGTCAAACCTACACATGTGAGAGTCAAGTGCACCACCCACGGTGCTGTGTAGGACTGTGGTTGTGGTTGGATGTCCCCCCACACTATGCAGACATGTAGCAACTGTCAATGCCACATGACCATTAGCTACCCTGCAGACACAGCATGACACCTGTCTGTGTAGAACGGAGGGGTCAGCAACACAGTACTAACTATCTGGACATGTGACACATGCGATACAGTTGACCATACTTGGCATGCTCACACACATGACGGTATGACGGTAATGTCAGTCGACAACATGCATAACAGTCATACTGGGCATGCTCACACACTGAAACACAGGACGGCCAGGCATGCATACACCAGTAGTCCGGACATATCTGCCAGTACATTGCTATACTGTTGGATGACTGAGCTGTATGGTGTGTGTGTGGTCTATTGTCTGTACATATGCCATGGTCTATTGTTAATTCACATGAGCTATATGCACAGGGTACTGCTACCAACATGTGAATAGGGCGGTTCTTTGTTTGCAGACAGACCGACGCCTTTGGATACGGACTGGGTAAGGCACATTCCAGCAGGTGGGAGCAGTTGTGCATGGGTTTGCACAGTATTAAGCACTGCTGACCTCTGGTCACAGCACCTTATACACGTTTAGACTCCACATTTCTTTGACAGTGCACTACTGACATACTGGTAGACAAACACGCTTACAGCCACTCGCTCACCGACATTTCTGCTTACATTTGTCACTCACGCTGGGTGTGTGCAATCCCTTGTGATGCATATTACATCGGACTACATGACTACAGTATCGGGTATGTGTAACCATTTAGCAGCAGCAGGCGTTCGACTGTACGGACTCGGCGGCCTGTCCAGTGACGTAATCATATTATATGCATGTTCCTCATACAATCTGCTCCCATCTGCCTGATACATGGGAACCGTTACTCTGCAATGCTGACATGTGACTTGAGTTTGTTAACACAGCTGTCCGCCGAGTCATGCTACCGCATACCTACTGCACGTTGTCCACCTTTCAGATTGCATGACGGGAGACTGTAGGAGTGACACCTTTCCCTCTTTGCATGGGACAGTCCCTCATTAGGCATATCTCATGTGACAATACCAGACCTCTCCACCAATTGGGGACACATTTCTACAGAATCAGGGACAGGTCAAGAAAACATCAGGGACACTTTTACAAAAGTAGTGCTATTAACTTGAAACATTGACAGAATCAGAGCATATGATTCAATACACATATTCTGAAGTAAAAGTAGTTTAAAACTCTTACTTATTGTCATTAATCAGTAAGTGTGATTCACCACCTTTCCTTCAACAGTCACTAATTTTAGGAGGGATTAAGAGTAACAGAGTTAAACTTTCAGTCAAACTCAGGGACGTACCTGAAATGCAGGGACAGTTGAGAGGTATGGACAATACTCTAGCCATTGCAACTGTCCTGATTAGGGGACATTCTCATGTTGTACGTGTCTGTACTGGTTGCTTGTTACAGGTCTTGTATACCTGACACGTCGATATGTCATATGTAGTAGCATAAGCAACTTTACTGCTGCTAGACTACGCTTTGATTTGTGCCGATATGTATATTTCTGTATGATGCATGGCTGTAGGTATGTTCTGCCCTAGTAGGTCTGACATTTCTACAGAGCATGTTCCAGTTTGGCCATTCAGAATGGTGGTGGCCCTATAGACCCTATATATAGAGCTATCACATGTGTCAAGGCAACACATACCCACAGCCAGTAGTAAACGGACGACTTCCACGGTTTGCATACGTTAAGGTTATTCATGTAGCATTATAATTGATAATACTGTTTCCTATTACATGTAGCTGTTTCTGATACAACAAATTAATGTCTGACACCACTACACACACTATATAGCCTCCATTCCCGAACTCACAGGCCATGTGCCATAACTGTCATTTTGCAGGACACAACTGCCCAGACGGGTGTGTCCCTCGCAGGTGTACGGGTGTTGAACCACTTCTATTGTGGTATCATCTACCTAAGGTGGTCAGCAAATTATGCACTTTCCGTCAGTAGCAGAACTCGCATACCAATGGGTGTGAATGAACACTGTATCAGGAACAATGCATAACACCCTGTGGGACACACTTAGACGATTGGTTCTATTAACCAGACACATTTATAGTCACAGAGCATATGTATTCATTCACGTTTGTCGAGGTACATGCTGTTTCTGACTCACACATGTTGTCATCTGTCATTACCTGTATTCCGCCACCTGTTCACCTAATATCATTAGTTCTGGAAGTGTTTAGTTGGACTTTGTTACATTCTGATACATAACTATGGACGTCCATGCTAATCGGGTACACGGCACTGATTTGGTCTCTATGTATTCCCCCGATGGTTTACAGACTATCCGGTAGATGTGCTCTTCAGGTTTGGGAGGTGTAGGCATATGCTATGCCCACATAGGAATATTAATGACTTCCACTGGGCGGACCTACTACATCTCTGCCAACTAGCACCTGCACACTTAAGCCCATTATTGCATACCCATGGTCCACCTACCTGGCACCCCTCTACAGCAGTCGTGACAAATACTTACAGCGAGCACAGCTGGGGTATGAGCACACCCCTACACATTGCCCACTCTCCCCATCTCGGGACACATGTCGTACGTTTTGTCAACCCATGTATTATTACACTTGCACAACCTACTGTTCCATGTACACCTACATCCTGCTTATATCAATGTCAGCAGATTCACACGTACCCTGAATTTTTGGGGTCCTGCAAGGGACACCGTTATCCATGTTTAAAGTGTAGACCTTGCAGATCTCTCCCACTGGTACTTTCCTACCAGTGTTTTGGACAGCGGTAGTGTAGTGATCTGTATTGCCTGTCTGTATGTCTGTCCGGCCTAGCTGGGTGATGTGGGGGGGGGTACAACATTTATTTATTGGGCCTCCCAGTCACATATGCCCAAGCTGTAAATATGTTACCCCTAATTTCTGTGAAGTAACCTATTTATGTACATGTGTATATCTAAACTGACATATATATTTTGTTTTGTGTGTATGTGTACATATCAATACCTGTTTGTGTATATATATCTATCTATCTATATATGTCCGTAGTATATCCTTGTGTGTGTATATATATATCTGTACGAATATATATGTGTATGTAAATTAATATAGATATATGTATATATACATTTTTATCTGTATATACATCTGTGTGTCCCGGACATGGACACTTACACATGTGTATTGGGTTTTATCTCTGCTTCAACAGCATACTATTGCCTGAGTCATTATGACACTGACACTTCACTCCGGTGAACTTGTGATCAGTATATTGCACGTTATACAGCGGACAGATGTCGCATGTCTGGGGTGCCGCTGCTAACTGGGATGTGATACAGTGTCATTCGACCTATTACAGCCTATTATTCCTGCTACTGTGTTTGTTTCTGTGCACATTCATATTATTACTGTTGATAGGATGAGTGTTTGTGTTACTGTGACTGCACGTCAACATATTGTTGTCTTCATGTAGTTGTGTCTTTCTGCTTTTCCCAGTTTGGGGTTGTCACAGCAGAACTCCGTTCTGCTCATGGGTGGCGTATAGGTTTTATGTGCCGGGCTGCCAGCCCTGACGCACAACGTCCGACAACGATACGCCCATTCACGCATGTCTCCACGCGAACGACGCTCTATCTGGGAATCGCACCTACGTACTAGTTGACCTCCACGGGCTGCTCCATTGCACCCGGCGCAACATACCCTAGCACTCATGCGTCCATAATCGCATATCCCTAGTTTCTCCTGCACACCCGTGTTGTTTTTCCACGCATAACAGCCATTATACACCTGATATAGCAGCCATGACACACCTTTACATATTGCCCTCTCATGAGCGTTGGGGTCCTACACACATTTTGTACCACCTCATGTATTCACAGGCTCACCATCCATTCGTATTTGCACATACGTGCCTTTCCTGGTGTTATGGATTACGAACAATTTGCAGGTTACAAGTGTAGGTGGTCGCAACATGTACTACATTCTGTCTGTTTACAATGTTGACGTAGCACTTCAACGATGTTATGGCCACTGGTATAACCCTGCCTCTGGTGTGAAGAGTGGTTCTCTACTCACACTTGTGCAGCTTTATGTGACATACGCTGCGAGCACTTTATAATTCCTTACCTGCTCTGGATTCCCTTCACAACCCTTATGTTTGCTTTCATCTTTCGGTGTTCCTTACATATCTGTATATATCTATAGATATATATATATATATATATATATATATATATATAAATTATATATATGTATATATATATATAGATATAGATATCTATATATATATTTATATATATGTGTATATATAGATATATATTTAGATATATAATTGCATATTTCTGTTATGTCTGTGGATATTTATCTATACACATCTATCTATACATATAAAAGTTACAGCTGTACAAGACAACATACATTTGCTATGCTAATAGCTGCCTACACCCGCGCATGCGCACTTGCATCTCCTTACTCTGAGTTACATATGTCTACAGGCACTTCTTTGGGATTACATGTGCCTTATTCCTTATGAAAGTACCACTTTGACAGACCCATGTGAACGTGGTCACCTTTACATGTATAAATGTTGGCTTTACAGCACAGAGGCATTCATTACAGAATTAATATGTGCTATAGTTGTACTTGAACCAAGAATGCCTTTACGTTGGGCGGATGCTGTAACCACTACACTATTGTTGTTCTGGCTCATTTATATGTATACCCATGGTTCATAGCTACTCTGACATATGCCTCACCACTTCCCTTACACAGCAGACATCCATTTTCCTGCTGGGAAAACTGCAGTACTACACTTAGGAAATTCCCTGTTTCCTACTACTCTGGACCCGTGCTGCATGTCTACTCACTCCAAGGATATTCAGAACTCCTACGCTTATAGTTCTCGCACATATGCATGTTAGATTGTCAGGGTGTTCATGTGCTGAATTGGGTTTAGGCTTGGCCGACTTGTGACTATAACTGCCCTGGCACTGTTCAAAGATCAGACGTAGCACATGGACAGAGTTAGTCCAGATTTTAACATTCTACCTGTGTTTACAGATGCAGGTGTTTGGGCACCTCTGGCAGCATTATTATCTCGGTGCTACATAATTTAGGGTGGGGTGTGGTTGACAACATTATTAGGTCGGCGCTGCATAATTTAGGGTGGGATGTTGTTCCACTGAATAATGTAGGTTGGGGGTGGGGGGTTTCCACATGTTTCCCTTCCCATTTGACTATTTCATTCATTTATAGATACAATGAATATTATTCTGCACATCAGTTATAAATTCACTACAAGTATGCAATAGTCCTGTCAACAGATGTGACAGTTGGTCGGTGTACTTATATGTATGGACCTCTGTGATACTCGGGGACTCATTTCTACAGTGACAGCGGCAAAGCTATTACAACTCAGGGACAATCATGGACACTTCTACCATATTAGTACTATTAACTTGGAACGTGTTGACAGATTCGTAATACTACTACTTTTCTGCAGTTAAATGCATCTATTACTCTTCATTGTTGTAAGTAGTCATTCTCATTCAACACCTTTCCTCCAAAGATCACTGGCTTTGTGAGTGGTTAAGAGGCTGGCCAGTTATTGTGCGAATGCTCTGACCATTGGTAGCGTTGACATTGTCATATGTACAGGTTGGGATGTATTCTGGGGACTAGGGTTGCCACCTTTTCAAATGGCCAAGATGGGACATTTTCAGAACAAACATAAGATTTTACAGGCCAAAACATACCCACGGTCAGTACAAAGGATAGAACTTTACTTATTTGCCTACATAAAAGCCTATTGCTGTAGCGGTTTAGTTGCTTATTCTGTTTCTTGTAACATTTAGGTATTTTAGATACAGAAATAATTATTTTATGCAACTATTACATAACATATGGGACATAATTATGTCCTACAATCTCAGGACATGTGCCATTTTTAATATATTTTGTCAGGACACAACTGTCCACAGAGGGACTGTCCCTCATAAAATGGGACAGATGGTAACCCTACTGGGGACACCAGATTGTTTGGGCCAACACATAGCCACGGTTAGTGCAGGTTTAGAACATTCATTTGTTTCCGAGCTGTGAGCCTATACCTTTGGCACTTTTGTTGTTTGCCTGTTTCTTGTACGAATTACATTTATTCTATCCTGATGTGACCGCTTTAGGCAACTGTTACATGCAGTATGGTACATAGTTATTTCCTACAATCACAGGACATTTGGCATTCTATCATTGCTGGTCAGGTCACACCTACACACACATTACTTGTCCCTCACACAGTGGATCAGGGTTTATCCTGTTTACTTCAGTGCCTTCATCACCCATATACCATGTGCCACTATGCGAATGTATGCAATATATTCTCTCGCTTATTCGTGTCGGGACATGTGCGTCACGGGCAGGTGTTTGATCCTGGGTAGTAGGTTCTGCATGACCATCTAGGGATGGACAGTCTCGTGCACTACTACTGCACATTCCAACTTGTATCCAGATATCTACAGGACTGGATCTTCACACCCATTCTAATGTTTACACAGGTTACTTATCCCATGAGGGATATCCCAAAAATTTAACAAGACTGAAACAAGAGCAATAACGAACATTCTTCTGGCGTTACAAAATGTGCTGGGGGTTTTACATGCAAAGGATACATAGTTTGCAATCCTGAAACTGCCTAGGGTGACACTACCTACTACATATGCGTAGTGGTCACTATGTGTAGATGTGGCTGCACCAAACTAGTAGGCCAAGTATGGCTGGATTTGGTGGACGTTCATGTATGGGGGCGGGTTGTGTGCTGTGGAGGGGATGCTGGGTAGTCCATTATGCATCCAGGTGTGTTGCATTTGATATGGCCAGTTCCATCAGGACCAATCTGTGGGTATGTGCTGGTGACATGTCTGTACATTTGTATCGCACATTTTAATATTCATATGTTTGTGGGATTGTGTTCTACAGTATGGCCTGTCTGGTTGTATTGCAGATGTGTATACATGTTTTTGTGTTTCTTTCTGCTTCACCCGCTGCTCCCTTATACACCTCTGGTTCACCTATTTTGCATACGACATAGTGTTGCCTTGGAGGATTATACCATTACCCATCCCCCCACACACAAATATTCCTGACACTCCATCCATCACTGCTTTGGTTGATTGCCCATGACACGGTCAAGGTAACACATTGCATACCCTACATATGTCAGGTACCTGTATGGTTGTGTGGACTACCCTGCCATGTTTGACTTTCCACATGCTATACCTCACGCACATAGGTACACACTCATACTTAACTTTCATGACATGGTTGGTATACCCAGGTAATACCCGTTCAACTGTGACACATCCTGACAAGTTCAGCTTGGACCGCTGATGTGCAGATTTTGGCCGACTGTTCTAATCATTGGTAGGATGCCACCTTTTCCTATGTCCAGGATGGGATATATTCCGGACACATATCCGAATGTACTGGACAACACGTACCCACAGTCAACGCTATGGATAATACTGTTCCTTTCAGCCTACATGTTGCCTTATTGTTGTAGCAGTTTATATGCTCCTTCTGTTTCGTTTACATGCTTATTCTATTTCCTGTCACATTTGGTATGTGAAATATGGACATACCTATTGTATGTGACTATTACATGCGTTGTGGGATATAATTCGGTCATACGGTCGCTAGATATTTACATTTATCGTGTCTTTTGTTATGGACACATCTGCCCAGCTGTGTACCCTCCCCTCACAATATGGGTCAGCTGGTGACCCTGACCATTGGGCTGGACGTATTTATTGGCGGCACACTAACATATGATGCGTTTCCCTTCCACTTGGTATAACTATCTACACTGCGTTGGACTACAGGCACACGGTTTTCAATGTCATTTGTTCGCGGGATAGGGACCTGTTATTCCCTACCGTGCATTTGTGTTTGCTTCTTCATTTTGTTTTCGCAGGAACTGCCTTGCATGCTTTGCATATGTTTCAGTATTCATGGACACTGACAGATGTGATTACTATTGCTTGAAAATTGTTATATGCAAGCATTTTAGGTTGCACGTCGACAGCTGACATTTCCACGCCTCCGTGCGGCACTTCAACACGCCTTATGCACTCACGCTCCTTTCCTAAGTGCATGGCTGTGTCGGCAGCGCACCTTCATTAATATGCATTTTGCGCTACTGCACTATCTTCACGCCGCACGATCGGCGCAAGCCTAATGCCGGCCTTGCGCCGAGCTTCATGAATCCCGAGGTAGGACTAAACTTTATAGTATTAAAATACTATCTAGATGTTATTTTGTTGCACAGCCTAAGGTATTTCATCCTTCTACCTCTATAGTGCTTCTTATGTCATCCTAAGCATAGGTGTTGTTCACGTTAAGTATTATTATCACAACTGGATTTGATGTCAATGTAAAATGTCACTTATTTAATTCTTGTCATATGTATTGTTCATTTTGCCGTATTATTATCATAATTAGATTTGATGTAAAATGTAAAGTATCATGCCTCTGCATCTGTGATATTGTACTTTATTAATCTTTGTTATGTGTGGAACATTTCTCCCTGGCTATCCACTGAAAAAGGATATGTGTCCAGTCGGACTTTCCCAGTAATCAAATGTAAAGTAAATAAGTAAATAAATACATATCCAGTCCAGGTGTAAAATCATATCATAATATGAAGGAACACATGTGTAAATCTACAAGTCAACATCTAAGTAGGCTGAAAACCATAGCTATAATTGCCAAGGTGGAAATATAGTGAAAAATGTTAACAATAAAAATAAAGCACTGAGGCCCTGGGGATCTTTTCAAGTGTGGTATCTAACTAAGAAAGCACTTTGTTTGAATGAATAAAAGTGCACTCAGAAAACAGCACCAATGTCAGTTATTTTCATTGTAAAATATTTACAATGTTTGATATTTGTTTTAACAATACTAGCATGTAATGTCAGCATTAATCAGCCCAATACCATACCCATATCATCTAGTATGCATTTTATAGAGCAATAATAATTAGACCCAGTTTCCTAAAAGAATTCAGTTTCAGCTGCCACACAAGTTCCTGTTTTTCCAAAAGATTAGGGATGTCTCCTTCCAGTTTCAAAATGTCTACACGATCAATAATCTGAAATTTAAACGCAGTGTGTGTTTTTTGAAGCTGCAGGTGCCGGACCAGTGCATTATTCTTGCACTTAGCTCTAATTTTGGAAAGATGGTCAGAAATTCTTCTTTTAAGAATGTTAAGCATTTTCCCCACATAAAATGCTTCACAGTCATAGCAGCTTGCCGTGTAAACCACCTGCATTGAGTTACAGTTACCTCCTGCTCTGGTTTTAATAAACTTTTTTAAATAAGGGCAGAAAAACATGCCTCTCTCCTGTATGTGCTGATAAAAGACACATCTGGCTTCACAAGTCATGTATCCAATGGTCTGGGCCTACCTTCAATACAACTCCTGATGTTTCTGGCTTTCCTATACACAAAGGAAGGAGCTTCTCCAAGGATATCTATTAAATAAGAGCTTTCAGTAAATATGGCCTTGTTCTCTCTAATAATATTAATGATGCTTTGATAGTCAACAGTAAAAGTCAAGATACAACCGTCATTAAATTTGTTGTCCATAGGTTTCTTTAACACCATCCTATAAGGACTGTTAAGTGCTGGTGCATTTGTACTTTTTAGTTCAGTTATAGGATACAAAATGCTTCTTAACATATCTGTTTTGTATCTCCTTACCAAAAATAATTTTCAGTATCATTTAGGTTCTTAAGGAAGGGTTCCATTTTTGTGGTGATCCTGGCCAACCTGTAGCCCTGGGACATAACAATGTTATATTTTGTCCTGGTGGGATAGAGACTTTTATTATGTAGCAGGAGATTTACTCTGGTAGGTTTTCTGTAAAGATCTGTGTCCATTTTATCTTGGTCCAAGTCTTTTGTAATCTGCATATCTAAGAAGATTGCTGAGCTAAGGATGTGGGAAGAGGTGAAATGCAGGAAGCTGTTGGTTTGATTCTGATAGTTGATAAAATCTGAAAATTTAGCAGTGCCTCCTTTCCACGCAATAAAGATGTCATTAATAAAGTGGAGATACACTTTGATATGTTGTATGTATTCTCTGTTGTTAAAAATGTAATCTTCCTCCCACTTGACTAGGACTGTGTTGGCTACTATAGGGGCCATAGCTGCCCTCCTGGCTATACCAGCATTTTGTTTATAGTAATTTCCATTAAACGTAAGAAAAATTGTAGCTAAGCACCATATCTAAAAGTTTACCTGCTCTTTCATGTTGTGCTAGTGTGCCATTGTTGTTTTTCCTATATGAAGCAATCACTGTTTCAATACAATAGTTAGGTGGAAGTACAGTATTTAATGATTCAAAATCTATTGAAATAAAAAGCTGTCAGCATCAATTGTAACTTTTTTTATTTTCTTTAAAAAATCGTTAGAGTCTTTTATGTGTAAGAAGTTCTTCTCAGCCAGAGGTTGTAACAAATAAATCCAGCTAACCACTCCCTTGCTCCAAGCAACGTGATTATATATAAATAAGGAATGTTTTGATGCTTTTCATTTTACTCAGCTAGAATCACCTGTTTGTGTGTCTCAATAAAGGATATTCCATTTTTAACTCAGCTGTGGACTACCTACTATTTTCTATTTCATTTTTCTGATACATATTTTACAGTTTGCTTTGTATTAGTGAACTAGGTGCATAACATAATTCAAGGAGTGAACTTCACATTTTCCGCACTGTAAAGTTTATACTTGGTTTGTTCTTGGCCCAGTATAAGTTGCATACTGGGTTTTCTGAGACGTTGAGAGGTACCGGAGATTGTCCTTTTTGTAAGTTCTACTCTCATACATGGATATGGCTATCAAAGATCTGGCCTATGTAAACCTGCATTCTAAGATGCATACAATGAGGTAATAGTGCAGACCCCTCTGTCAACATGGATAATGCCTCTTCCCAAATGTCTTAACTGATGAGCCATCCTGTGATGGCCATGGCCATGACTATGGCACCATCAGACACTAGGCCAGTCACATGATCATCAAGGTCTAGAACCGAGCCAGCGGTATAGCACGGGAATGGTGGGCTGTTGGTGGGGGTCCTGCTACTGAACCACCACTCACTGAGATGGAGAACTTCCTGTGCACTGAAAGGGATCCAGGCACTTCTTCAGGGGTTGCAAAGGTGGATGATGGCCAAAGGGTGTCCACTAGTAAAATTACAGGAATGTCCTCAATTGTGTTTATAAATACATCTATATCTATATATCTATATCTATATCTATATGTGTGTGTGTGTGTGTATATATATATATATATATATATATATATATATATATGTATATATACATATATTTATATATATATATATATATATATACATATGTACACACACACACACACACACACACACACACACACACACACACACACACACATACACATACACAAACACACACACACACGCACACTACACACATACAAAATTCATCACATTCAGCACTCACACACATACACTCTCACCCACCTACCCCAGCCTATGTCTACAACTCCACACAATAATTAAACATTAAAAAATTTTCACTAAAACCCTTAAAAATTGAACACCTACCTGACGTCCATACAGAAATAACCATCGCTCACCATACCACACAACCCTTAAAGGGACAGCACCTACTAAATTACACACCATGGCAAACCAAACACAGATTTGGTGATTAGACATAGTGCAGTTTCGAAAAACTGCACTTTCAACCTTCTACACTCAAAATACTGAAACTCGAGATTTCAGTATTTTGAAATTAAAAAGTGGACACATATATACACATGTATATATATTTATATATGCACACATAACGAAAAAGAGACAGAGTGAGATAAACGCAGATAAAGATGGGAGGAGGTAGGGAAACAGAGGATGGAGTTAAAAGTGCATAATATCTTGATTTATATTCATAAGTAGGTGAAGTCTGCCTTTGATATGTTATCTTTATTTTAATGTTTATTATCCCTCTTTCCAACTTCATTTTGTCTGTCTAGGCACATCTGGTACCGAGGTTCCACAGCCACCTGCAAATTGTATGGCCATACTTTTTTTTTTGTAAATTTATAGAATTTATCTTGAAGCCTACCTTAATTTGAAGTATACTTAATTGCAGGTGACCTGACAACAGCATTGTGGAACTACTGCCATCTGATGTCAGAACATCAGTAGCCTCTGATGATGGTGATGAAAAGGTACCGTCTGGGGTTGTAGCGGTTCAGTCTAACATTGGGTTTGTGGCTTCCGCATCCCATGTACACTGTTTGACACAGGCAGTAATCTTACATATACCCAAGACACAGACCCTTCTGGCATAGGACAGATTGAAGGTGACACACTTGATCAGGGTAGCATGATTACTTCAGATGTAGAGCTTGCAGTCTCTCCTTTGCCATTGTGAAGGTGAAGTACGACACAGGGGTATTGGTAGTGGTACTTGGAGGAGGGATGCTTTCCTCCAGTCCCCTGATGGGGTGTCAGTAGGTGCCATACAACATATGTTCGAGGCCATCACAGAGGCACAGGGCATGTTCCCTCAGGACCTTGGAGGAGAGATATTCAGAGTACTGAATATTGTGCAGAGCTTGGGCTCTGAAGGTGAGTCCTTGGACTGGACAAATGACACACTTGATCATGCAGTGTCTGTAAATGAACATTTGCTGGCAGAAAAGTTGCTACATCATTAGGTGTTAACCTATGTGGTCAGGACAGATCCTGCTGCCATAGTGGCACTGCTTCCATTGCTCTTTCACTGACTGAGGTGTCCACACCCAGATGTGGTAGACTATATAGTTGTGGTCATAGACATAGTCATGATGAGAGCTCATCCTGTAGACATTATGTACATTCAGGTAGCACTCAAATTCTAGCCAGGGTCAGTGAACGAGCACAGCTACTCTTGGCACAGGTGGTTCTTGCAGTCAGAGGCATTGACTGTGAACTGAACTTTCTACCAGTCACAGCTCACACCTGTCCAGGATTTTAGGGTCTAGTGCTACCACAAGTGCTTTGATTGTGTTTCTGCAGACCCACACATAGTACAACTCATCTTGGCCATACCACCTCTCACAAACATATGTATATAAGTATTGCTGAATGATTTACATCTGCTGTTACAAGTCCCTGGCAATTGATACTTGCTGATATCCTGATTTCTCACACACAAGCACATACTCAGACATAAACATGCACACGTGCATACATGCACGTGCACAAATGCACACACACACACACACACACACACACACACACACACACACACACACACACACACACACACACACACACACACACACAAACACACACACGCACACACACAGACACACGCACACAAAAAAGTCTTTGGTGTCAGCTTTGCCCTCCTGTTATCCCCCCATCTTGTGCAAGTAATGATGACTGTGCCCTGCCCCTTGCACATTCCTTCGTGACTTAAGGATCTCTGTGTTTGATGCAAAGAGTGGATAGGTAATACTTGCATGCTCAAATGCTTGTTTTAATTAAACATATTGTAATAATTTTTTTCCTGATCAAGTTCAAATGATTATAATATATTTTGTGATCCTCATTATATTTGTAGTAGTATTAGTAATGAAGTTGTACTATTTAGTAATTTGCCCTTGTACAAATTATGATAAGATTGCCATGGTCACTGCTGGGGTGTTTACATTAAGCAAACTTAATGTGCGATGCACAGTATTGGTGTAATTAATATTGATATTGCATATATCACTCATGAGTTACTGCTGACATTCCTGTACAGTTGAGCCTTGTTTTATCTTGTTGCCATAATATTTGCATATAAGGGTAGTCATTTCTATCTTTTCCTTACAGGTTCATCACTTGCATTGGTTAATATTGCTGTAACAAGTTTTCTCTTCTGGGGTTGACAGATGCTCACAGAACACAACCAATACCTCCTCCTCTAGGAAGAGTAAACCTGTCTGCTGGACATCTGCAATAAATAAACTCTTTAATAAAAGGAAAAAAATGCTGTCCAGGACCAAGAAGCAGCAGGTACCTGATTGGAAGCAATCTCTCCTTAGCCTGAACAAGCAAATAAGAGCACTAGTGGAACATTCCAAAGCAAACTTTAAGTGCAAACTGGCCACATCTACTAAAGACAATCATAAGGCCTTCACCACATATGTAAGCAATCTCAAAGAAAGGACCAAGATCTGCCCAGAACTGGTGATTAATGACACCACATACACAAATGCTGTAGACATAGTCAACCTGCTGGCAGACAGGTTCAGTGAAAACTGTCCCCCACATCAGTAAATCAGAACATCCCCAGTACCTACCTTCCTCCCCTTATCTCTAGGGAGTGAGTCATCACTACCCACTCAAAGGCAAAAAATACAGCCTCCATGGGACCAGATAACATCCCAGGCTGCATCCTACATGAACTCAGGCAGGACTTGCAGCACCATTAGGCACCCTGTTCAACCAAAGCCTGAGTACTGGCTTCATTCCAGCCAAGTGACAGACAGTCACTGTCATCCCTTTGCACAAAGGTGGAACGTCCACTGATCCAGGAAATTATACACTCATCAGCCTAACCAGCCTGATCTGCAAGGCCATGGAGTGAATTATCATGGACCTCATTAACAAGGAAATTGGCAACCTCCAAACATTTGATCCCACACAGTATAGTTTCATTAAGGGGAGGTCATGCCTGTTAAATTTGGTTGATTTCTTTGAGACAGTCACCAAAGCCATGGATGAGGGGAAGACAGTGCACACCATCTACCTTGACCTGGCCAGAGCCTTTGATACTACTCCTCACTCAGGTATAATACATAAACTCTCTCAACTAGGCATCAATCCATGTTACCAGATGGGTAGCAAACTAGCACACTGATAGAACCCACCTAATCAAAATAGGGAAAGTCACATCAAGCAGTAGACTGCAGTGGAGGCTGGTGACTTCAAATTAAAGGGGGGCTGCAGAAGACAGCTGAATGGGTGGGGTCAATGGGAAGGGGCAGGGACAACTAGAAAGGGGCGGGGCTATGCTCAAAACCGCAACAACTGGAACTTTAAATACGCTGCCCTAGGTGCCAAACCATCATTACAAGAGTCCAGCCAAGACAAAATGAAGTGTAGAAGAAAAACATATTTCAATGCATTGGCTACATGACAGTTTATTTAATATCTAGATGGAAACACAAAGGTTGTGAGGCATGAAAAAATAAATTACTTTTTAAATACATTACTGGAATGCCAGTCAAAATCAAGTATAAAAAAACAAGCAGCACTCAAGTCAAACCACTTCTCCTTGCAGTGCAGTTCCAATTATAATTCATATTCAGCTTTATAAAATTACCAAGTAACATGCTGAAAGTAGCAATCTGTGATACCCCCACTTGTAAAAATGTTTCTTATCCAAAAAAGACCTGCTGCCTGATAACAACTATCTACTTGTTTCATGGGGAACACATGATCAAAGTAAAAAATGAAAAGCAAACAAGAAACAAGCTCAAGATAAATTGCTTAAAGGATTACTGCACAGGTTATGGACCACACATGATAGATTAGCATTCTGTTTAGTTTATGGGTAAAGCCTGCAAAGATGACTGTAAGTCTCCAACAAAATGTAATGAGCTTCTGAAAATACTGTAATCCTGTCCTTTATTACAAATACTGTCATATGCATTTCATTAACCAAAGCTTATACATTATCTAGTTATGTAAATATTCTCTGCATGGCAACAAAAAAAGGCTTTCGATATTGGTAATTCTTTAACAGTATGCTTATTAAAACTTACTTGCATCTTACAATCTCCAGCAAGCTTACCTGATTGTCATTAAAGCATTGCTGCCTAAACACAGAGCAACAGGGCACTGCGACAGCATGCATTTTCTGAATAATAAGAACCATAAATCAACAGTATAAAAATATGACAGAAAACCAGAACATTCTGCAAAATCAAGGACAGATGAAAAGTCACTGCCGTACTTGTGTCCCCCTTGGATGGGGGAATACTCTGCACACTTACACTGCATAAATGCTCCTTGCCTTGCTTGGACACATCCAGAGCCACTACATGGGGGAGTGGGGTGCAACAAGCATGTCACAATTTGAAATGTCTCTGGCTGACATTGATGGCTCTGACACTCATACCTCTCAACCTCAGAGCAAGAAATCTGGATAAAGCCATACATAGAAGTGGGACACATGCCCAAAAATAAGGACAATTTTTAAATATTGCTCTTATAAACTTAGAAGGATAATAGAATATTAGTAGGTCTTGTATTAGTATGAATTTTCTGAAGGGTATGAAATCTGAAACTCAAATGTCTGCCATTATTTTCTAACTTTAATCTTTAATGATTTGCCACTAATTTGACAAAAAAACATAATTTTATGAAAAATGGGCCAAAAATGTGATGCAAAAATATAAAATTGCCACACAATACAGCTGGGAACCTGTCAAAGAAGCGGCGCCTTTTTAATATTAGTACTGTTAACTTGAGCAGCTGACAAAATTAGAGAATCTACATGCATTTCTGAAATAACAGTAATCTATAACTCTGAGCATTACAGTTATTTATAATTGTAAACCCTCCACGTTTTCTTCCAAAATTGCTATTTTGTGGTGGGATTATTAGGGGGAGAGCAACATTTTGAGCCCAAACTGGGGACAGTTGAGAGGTCTGAAGATTCCTAATTCTATAAAGCGATTTATTTGCATGTACCTCTCAACCTCTTAATGCAGGAAATCTGCACAAGGCCAAATATATTAGGGGAACATACAAACAGTACTAAAAATTGCTCTTGTATAAACTTAAGACAGTTGATAGAATAACAGACAGTTGATAGAATAACAGATCTTGCTTTAGCATGCATTTTTCTGAAGGTTACGACGTCTGAAACTTAATGTCTGTCATTATTTAGTGACTTCATTCCTAAATGATTTGCCAGAAAACCACAAATTTTATGAGGAACAAACCAAAAATAAGAAACAAAAATCTATTAATTCTGCAAAAATCTAGACAGTTGAGAGGTATAGTTTAGCTGGGCCTGCCTTGAGTTTGCTGCCCTTCCCACCTCACAAAATCATGATTGAATGGAGCCTCTCCCCTTCAACCATTCCAGTGCCCCATTCCTTGGTTATTTTGCCCCATTTACCATAAACACTAATGTGCATACTGCTTTACTTCTGCAATGATTTGGATTTTATTTGAAAGTTTTATTTTGCATTTTACAGCATAAACCCTAATATATATCTGCTAAACAAAATAATGCAGCCTCACAATGAAAATAGACTTGGCATTAAGACTTCTCTGCCCTTGAAACTCACATTCATTGAAACAGCATTGAAACCCACATTCAAAGAAAATATATTTTGCCAGTGGCAGATAAAGATTAATTTTGGGCTGTTTTCAAATCATAGGCTCCTTGAACACGAAACAAACACATGCTCTTTGATACACCTTCCTGACTGTATTAAATTATATTCCTTGTACAATACAGTACAGTTGTTAGAGGGCATTTTAAATGTATTGTTTTGAACATTTTTCCAGTAAACAATGCATGCACCAATAATGACAAAACTGCCCAATTCAGAACATTTCCATCATAAAAGTCTACTCAGACTTATACAGTCCACCAATATCAGTAAATATGCACAATCACTGAAGTAGTAAAAGTCATCTAAATAATTCCACATTAAAGAAATCTGTAACTAATGAAGAGGTTGCTGCTAGCAAACAACTTTATATATTTCATTGTTTCATCTTCAAATAAAGTGCCTGTTGCCTTTGGGGAATACATTGCTTATGTTGCATTAAAAAATGATAAGCTAGAAATATTGAAATAAGGAATGGATGGCAAACTGAAAACAGGTTGATAGTTACTAGGTATCTTCACCAAAAAGGACTGCAGCATCCAGCCCGCTTTACAAAACATGACAGTATCAGCAATGAATCTGCCTACTGTGGGAGCAGAACCCACAGCCTTCTGCGTCAAATGCAAGTACACTACCTGTTGTGCTATTAACAATATGCACAGCCTTGGCATAAGCAACACTAATCTTTTCTTCCCCTGCTGCTTTCAGCTCCTTGTAAAATCTACTCGACACTCGGCTGTATCTCTGAACTTTGCAGCACAAGAAATCTGGAAGCCAATATTTATTGGGGTTGGGGTGGGAGACAAAAGCCCAAAAATCAGGGACACATGTTAAACATTGCTTGTATAATATGTAGCACAAACCAACTACAGAGCTACCATGTAGCAGGTAAAGCAGCCAAATGAAGGATACTTCCAAATAACAGTCAGGCAGAATGGTACTCAGCTTCAATCCTACTTAGACAGATTTTAAAGATCAACACAGGAGCACAAACCATGTAGCAGGTAAAGCAGCCAAATGAAGGATACTTCCAAATAACAATCAGGCAGAATGGTACTCAGCTTCAATCCAACTTAGACAGATTTTAAAGATCCACACAGGAGCACAAAGACCAGAATAAAACTCAGGTTTATTAAAACAAGAGGTGAGCGCTTTCGCTATGAGCTTCTTCAGACCTAATAACATCTACATTCAAAATAACCAAGGTATATATAGTTTCCTTTGAGTCAATTAAAAAATCAATTAAGACGTCAATTAGCTACTAGAACATCTTAAAGGTAGATATACACTATATTTAATTACTACAAGAATATATAAAAAAACCCTTTTCATATACTGCATCCACATATAAAAATATGCATATAAAACCATATACTTATGCTACTATGATAAATTTACAAAAATAATAAAATATCACATATATATATAAATACAGAAGTATATATAGGGAATATATGTATAAAAGGCAACACCAATAGATGGATCATTTATGTAGCCTTCTTCTTTTCAAGGCAGGTTTAATGGATGCACGTTCATTCAAACCTTTACCCCTATCACCCCTCAAAACGATGATCCAACATGTTTCCCTGTACTCTGTGTATGTCCTAATATCCCCTTGTCTAAGACTGTTGTTAATGGATTCAATGACCCTAAAATTAAAGGTGTGCTCTGTACCTGATTCATTTACATGTTTGGAGAGTGCATTATTTAATAACTTCTTCCTGATACTATACAAGTGTTCTCTAATACGATCACGTAGGACTCGATTAGTCTTCCCAACGTAGAATGCATGGCAGATATTACATACTGCCAAATACACTATATTAGAGGACATACAATCATGATGACCTAAAAATTTAAAGGATTTACACATATCTGGATGAAAAAAACCCTTCTCAGTACTAATATAGGGACAATAATTGCATGAGCCACATGGCTTAGTAAACCCATAATCCATACAGCCTCTATTCTCTTTCCTGTGACACAACAGCCTTTTCAGGTTCTTATGATTCTTATACCTAAAACTAGGGGTTTGACCAACAATATCCCCTATGTCACTATCAACCAAGAGAATAGGCCAAAATTGCTCAAAAAGTTTTGTAACATACCCAGTGTCACTTGAGAAATATAATGGGACTTTGGTAAATCTAGTCCCAGTATTAACAAGGGGGGTAGATATAAACTCATTCGGGCCAAAATATGGTTTGGATCTGGTTTCCCTCAAAGATGTGAGGTCATTCCATTGCCTCTCCAACTCTGCATGTGAATAGCCTCTTTCTATCAAATTATCACCAACATTGGTAAGTTCAGAAGAAAAAACAATTTCAGAAGAGTTCATCCTAGATGCTCTCATACCCTGCCCTCTAACTAGATTCCTAGATTGGTTGATAGTGACATAGGGGATATTGTTGGTCAAACCCCTATATTAGTACTGAGAAGGGTTTTTTTCATCCAGATATGTGTAAATCCTTTAAATTTTTAGGTCATCATGATTGTATGTCCTCTAATATAGTGTATTTGGCAGTATGTAATATCTGCCATGCATTCTACGTTGGGAAGACTAATAGAGTCCTACGTGATCGTATTAGAGAACACTTGTATAGTATCAGGAAGAAGTTATTAAATAATGCACTCTCCAAACATGTAAATGAATCAGGTACAGAGCACACCTTTAATTTTAGGGTCATTGAATCCATTAACAACAGTCTTAGACAAGGGATATTAGGACATACACAGAGTACAGGGAAACATGTTGGATCATCGTTTTGAGGGGTGATAGGGGTAAAGGTTTGAATGAACGTGCATCCATTAAACCTGCCTTGAAAAGAAGAAGGCTACATAAATGATCCATCTATTGGTGTTGCCTTTTATACATATATTCCCTATATATACTTCTGTATTTATATATATATGTGATATTTTATTATTTTTGTAAATTTATCATAGTAGCATAAGTATATGGTTTTATATGCATATTTTTATATGTGGATGCAGTATATGAAAAAGGTTTTTTATATATTCTTGTAGTAATTAAATATAGTGTATATCTACCTTTAAGATGTTCTAGTAGCTAATTGACGACTTAATTGATTTTTTAATTGACTCAAAGGAAACTATATATACCTTGGTTATTTTGAATGTAGATGTTATTAGGTCTGAAGAAGCTCATAGCTTAAGCGCCACCTCTTGTTTTAATAAACCTGAGTTTTATTCTGGTCTTTGTGCTCCTGTGTGGATCTTTAAAATCTGTCTAAGTTGGATTGAAGCTGAGTACCATTCTGCCTGATTGTTATTTGGAAGTATCCTTCATTTGGCTGCTTTACCTGCTACATGGTAGCTCTGTAGTTGGTTTGTGCTACATATTTTTATCTGTTTATTTTTGTGACTACGGAGCTTTTATCCCCAGTTTACTGACTATTTTGACTTTTATATATTTTTTATATTGCTTGTATAATGTTGGAAACTTGCTAGAATAAAATGCCATGTTACCACCAGACATCTCACTGCCAAGTCTGGAACCCAGGAACCTGTACAAAACCATCAGAGCAACATACCACTATGCCAGATCAGCTGTTTTGTGAAAAAAAGGAAGACTGAAACTTAAATGGCTACCATTTAGTGAATTCAGTTCTTACCATACTTCTCAACCTTAGCACAAAAAAACTGGACAAAGTCAATAATGGAGGAATACAGTCCAAAAAAGGGGGACAAATTTCAAATATCCATCTTATAAACATAGAAAATTGCTAGAATAAAAGGTTTTGTGTTCCCATGTACTTTCTGAGGAATATGAAGTCTGAAATTCAAATGCCTGTCATTTTTATTTAACATTTGTTAACCAGGAAAGTCCAACTTGGAACAAAATCCAATTTTCAGCACAGGTCCAGGGAGAAACACTCCAGGCATGTCTTTGTAAGATGAGAGAACATGCCAGCTCCACATGGAAACCATCCCACCCAAGAATCAAGCCAAAGAAGCTGTAGTTGTCAGGCAACAACGCTACCACTGCTCCACTGCTCCACTGACTATGTACAGAAACACAAATACAGAAACCACAGATTTTAAGAGGAACAGAACAAACATGAGGCAAAAATCTGTACTAAGATGGGAGGGCATGCAGACTCAACACAGAAAGCACCCCAGCCAAGAATCAAACCAGAGAAGTTGTAGCTATCAAGCAACAATGCTACCCCTGCACCACTGACTGTGCCACTACATGACTAACAAAAATATAGAAACCACAGATTTTATGAGGAACAGAACAAATATGAGGCAAAAATCTGCAATTTTTTTACAAATGGTGGTGGGTAGGGAATTCAGACCCTTGCCATCTGCATACAGGGTTCAAGCCTGAGGTATTCCCTACCACACCACCATGAGTTCTCTCTAGCCACCAGTATATAGCAACTGAGGCATTTCACACACACACACACACACACACACACACACACACACACACACACACACACACACACACACACACACACACACACACACTAGAAGCTCACCTTCATTTCTGCCGATGGGCCCGAGCATAACACATCCATTGAGCCACCAGTCCTCTATGATATCCAGACACATCCATTGAGCCCGTGCTACTGAAGTCCTGTGTATGTTAGCTGCAGCGCGATTGGTCCAGCGCACCTTGTGCTAGTTGAATGCACCTTGATTGGTCCAGGCTGCTGCTGCTGCAGTCTGGAGTGCCTCCATTCTGTGATGTCACCACTGCACAGGCTGCAGGGCAGAGATGCCTTTCCCCTATCTAGACTGCTGAGAAAGCAGTCCGAGAGTGTTTGCATACAAGCATGTGCAGAGTACTTCCAGGAATTGCTGTGATCGTAAACATGTTTTCTGTTGTGTTTTTGTGTTTCTTTGCTTTTTACTTTTTTGTTTTCTAGGTGGTAGGGCTGCAGTCCAGCAGTCCTATAGCACGAGCCATCCCTGGTATACTGCAATGAGCAGCTTGCCTCAAGGATTGGTCTTGAGGCCTCTGCTGTTTGGGATATACTTTTCTGAGGTGCAGGCCAAAACTAGTGGGCTATGGCTGACCAAGTTTGCAGATGGCTGTAAGCTGGGTACTGTCATCATTTCACCTAGTGATGTGGACATCCTCCAAGGGGGGTCTCACCCAAACAAATTACTGATGCCAGAAACATGGCCTCAAAATGAATGCCAAAAGATGCATCATCATCATCCCCTTTGGGGAGAGTGATGTCCCCAGAAATTGTCACATTAATAATAAGGTCCAAAGCACGCAATCAGTCATGAGGGATTTGGGCACCCAAGTTGATAGCAAACTGACTTTTGGCTGGCATATTGCCTCCATTGTATGGAAAGCTTTCTACATGGCCCACCTCATTAGTAAGGGTATCTCATCCAGGGACAAGGTGGTCATAACATCCCTGTGTTCATTTCTTATAAGACTCATTATTGAGTACAATGCCCCTTTTGGCATGTACCCCAAAAAGCACATGCAGCAGCTGGAGAGACCACAAAGGTTCCTCACCAGGAGAATCCAGGGCCTCAAACATCTACCCTACACAGATAGGCTAAAAGTCCTGTCCCTCTACTCAGTCTCCTACAGACTCCTCAGAGGTGACCTCTGTATGGCACACAAAAGCAGTCTCAGACCCTGCCTTGATGGAACAGCTGCATATCAGCAAGTCAAGCTTCACTTGAATAACCAGCAAGCACGACCTCAACCTGGTCCATGACATCAATAGGACTTGGTGGGACAGATTTGTGTCCCAGAGACTCCCCCTTTTGTGGAATAGACTACCTGTCCATGTCAAGCAGAGTATCTTATCAATCCTTTTTAAGTGGAGCCTGGATAACTGGATGGGGAACAAAATATACACCCCAGGGATTCCACTTGTGCCCCTTCTGGGCAGTGGCATGGGGTGCTGACTTGTTGGAACATGGGCTAAATTCTTGGCTAGGCTCGTAAAGGCCTCAGGTCCAGTAGCCTAGTAACTTTTTATGATTTTATGAATACAAGTAAAGGTTGCTTATTTTGCATGCATCACTGTTACTGATTCTATTTACTTACCTTCTTGGACTTTCACTTATGTAGCGAGTGTGTGTGTTATCCCCTGTCTCTTAACTAGGGCCATAGCATATTATGCATGCCTACATCTGCCAGCATCATCCACAGCTTCTGGTTCTTCCTCAGACTTCTCATCTTTTTGATGATGGTGATCCCTCTAGAAAGTCATTTCTTTATTAGTTCAAATCTGCACTGCCACTGAATCAATCAGCAATTACAGAATTTAGCAGTAACTGCTCAAAGTTCTGCAACTGAGAACATTCTCTTAAATATTCTCATAAACATTGAGTGGTTAAGAGGCAGCATGGATATCTGCAGCCTGATCAGAGTTCAGTATGGTATTGACATATTTAAGCCTTCCCGTCATTAGACAGTGGTCATCTGTTCCTCTGCTCTACAAGTTCAGTTCTTAGAGCAGAGGTAAGAGCTGTCTGGGGAGGTACATCATTTGGGGAGCCATGAGTGTGCTGTGAGCTGTAACCATCTTCTTGGCAATGAGTACATTTGTTTAGACTAGTTTCATGTTCTAGGTGAAGGACATGTAAACCATGTCGCTGTGATAGTCATAAATGTCCATCCCCTATGCTTGTGTGCCTATACCCACTAGCATTTAAGGCTACCATCTCTCTGTGGAGCTGTGTGTTCAAGAACTATGTCTGAACCACCTCTTTGTGTCACTGCCCCTCCTCTATAGGGTAGTTACAATGTGGAAGGCTGGCTCCACCAATCAAAGCTTTATCCATCCTGGCCACAAGTGCTAAATGCATATGATAGTTCTGTTATTTCATAATGATGTAGAGTGTATTTCATCATAGAGTGGTATTCATAGTCTGGGGCATCACATTTTTGTAGTGGTGATCTGCAAAGAGCAGCACTGCATGAATATGCAAATTCCAGACATTCAGCATCAATATGTATTTCCAAAGGAGTTATTGTGAGCACACCTGCTACTGCAAAAGCATAACATTCTTAATGCATATGCGATAGTGAGACAGCTATTACATTGTTAAGGGGCTTTACACGTATTTATATGAGTAAGATTCATAGACATAAAGATAATGAGCTCATTTATGCACAAAGCATTTACAGGTTAGCACTAAGCTAAGTGCCCTTACCAGCTTAGCCAGTTATCTCTTGTGAGACTCAAACCCAGCACATTGTGTTTGTAAGGCAAGCACCTTAACCATTAGGCCACCGTCCCAGCCCTTGATTTTCAATAACTCTTATTGTATGCCAGTAAGCAGCAGTTATCCAGGAGACATGAGGGGAGATCATTTGGTGCTTGTGCGTATCTAGACATTTTACTGAAGGGGTCACTTGGATAAATGTTTCATTTTGGTGCTTGTGCATACATGGACGTTTTACTGAAGGAGCCACTTGGGGAAATGTTTCATTGTGGTGCCTGTGCATACCTGGGGATATTACTGAAGGAGTCACTTGGGTAAATATTTCATTTAGGTGCTTCTGCATACATGGATATTTTACTGAAGGAGCCACTTGGGGAAATGTTTCATTTTGGTGCTTGTGCACAATAAGTCATGCTACTGAATGGGGCTGCTTGGAGAAATGTTTAATTTTGGTGCTTGTGCATATTAAGCCATGTTACTGAAGGGATCACTTGGGGAAATGTGTCATTTTGGTGTTTGTGCATACAAGGGCATAATCCTGAAGGGGTCGCTGGAGGAAAAAATTCATTTGTGTGTTAGGGAAGTGCTTCTGCATACATGATCAGACTGCTGAAGTGATCACTCAGCAAAATAATTTTTGTGTCATTTTAGTGCTTGTACATACTTAAGGCAAACTAATGAAGGAACTGCTGGGGAAATAATTAATTTGTGTGTCAAGGAAGTGCTTATGCATACTTAGACAAACTAGTGAAGGGATGGTTGAGGGCAAGTTTGTGGACTGCAACTCCAATATCAAAAGCAAAGTATCGCTTTTAACACTGGGTGCGCATACAGGAGGGATGTTGGGTTATGATTTGCAAAACCACAAATTAGCGTACTATACTTTAAAACATTTCTCATTTGCATCTCATTATTTTTAAGGAATTTTGCATTAGCATAAATGGCCTCTATGAATCCCACCTTTGCTACACTCATTCATAAGTATCAAGAATACCCACATTGCATTTGCTCAAATGACTATGAATACCGGCCATAGTTTCACCCTCCCTAATTTTTCCAGCTATAAAATCTCCCATGATACTAAATGTACTGATTTCTTTGAATTGTCCTGGAATGTCCATCACCTTCTTAAAACAAGAAAAAACTTTTTTTTTAATATTTATATAAACTATGCACATTTTTGTCTTACTAAGTATAGCATCAAACTTCTTTACTACCATTAATTGTAGTAATAATCAGAATATAATATATATGTTTAAGTTAGATAGAACTTTCTTTTTTTTGGTTCCAGCTTTCTCCTTCTCTCTGGATTTTGGCTATCCTTTTACTTCATGACGGACTGTTATCCAAAACTTTAATTCTTAAAAATAGAAAATAATGGCTTATTTATTCAGAGAAAACATCCTACAAGCACTGAGGCAAAGTCTTGTAAGTAAACTTTTTTTTTTTGGCCTGAAAGTTCCCATAAAGATTTAAAAACTAAACAGTCATGGACATTTAGAAACTATATAACTGAAACCCTGGTATTTTTTTGAGGGTTCATTTGCATATATGCTATGAGCCTCCACATAATGAGGAATCTACCCTGGTTCTGTCTTTCTTGCAACTTTCCCTGAATGATTTGTCTGTGTGAGCTTTTTAGCCTTTGGCTTGTATTACTTTAAGTACACAGATGTCAACAACAACATATTTGTTTTTAGCAGGTAGAAGCTTCCTGCTAAATTTTAAAGCAACACTCACACAACCATTCTTTATTATTGACCTAGTTCCTGCCCCTCCTTTGTAGAGAAGCGTTCGAGAGAACGTGAAAGCACTTACTGTTACTGCAGTTAATAAAAGAGTTTGTATCAGCCGTGGTGAGCCTCATCTGTTTTGTTTCTTCATATCGTTTGTTCTGAAGGGGCTGTTTATCCAGGACTGTTTGTGGTGTTTCTACAGATTACAGTTGTTGTTTCTTTCGGCTTTTCCCGGTTAGGGGTCACCACAGCAGAACTCTGGTCCGCTAATGATTGGCAGTAGATTTTTACATGCCAAGTTGGCAGCCCTGACACACAACCTTCAACGAAGGTACACCCATTCACGCATGTCTCCACACAGAAGACGCTTTAGCTGAGAATCGAACAGGACAATGTCTTACTGTGAGGCGACAACACAATCGCAGCACCACCACCACCCTTCCAATATTTTAGCTAGAAAGCTGAGCAAGCAGATATCTTCTGAATAACTTAAATTGGAAGAGAAATGAACTGACATGGCTCTGTCTCTCTGCCAGTAAATCCTCAGACGGAGCAGAGTCATAAGGTGAGCTGCATCACCCAGTACTGCAGTTCATTGTCACTGTATCCAGCATTAAGTAGGCTTTGATAAAACACTGCAGTGACTTGATAGCACACATTTTTGCAAATAGTTACTTGATACCAGAAAGCAAAGAATGCTTCCCTCCTTATCACATGAATTTAAAATATATGGAATGACAGTAAAATTGTAAAACCTGAATTATATATTAAAGATATCTGCATTTTTTGACCAAGGTGGTGTCAAGCAACTTTCTGAGTGGAAGGGGGAAATTATTTGTTTTTTTAATTTCTCCAAGTCTTTTGGGTTTCTAATACCATGGCTGGAATGGACCCCCATTCCTAAGTCAAAGTAAGATTAAAGTTCATGAAATTAGTATTGTTTCAGTCTTTGACATCAGCCAGTAGTACTCTTCGCAGCACCCGCAATGTGCCCAGTAATGACTCCTTCTGCAGTTCATATGGAGTTACATGTATTGGTAACATATCTAAATATGATTGTAAATTCTTTTTTATAAGACCCGTTGCTCCTACTACTATTGGAACTGTCTGGGTATCTTTCTTCCACATTGCTCTCATTTCTGCCTGCAGATCCTGATATTTTATAACTTTGTTTCTCTCTCTGTACGCAAGACACTGTAGTCACTAGTGTGGCAATTTCAATGATCAATGCTACTCTTGTCTTCTTTTCTTGGGCCACTACATCCAGTTTTCTAGCATCTATCTTTTGAACTGTTGGTAATGGATGATCCCATGTAATGTAGACTTCTTCATTTTCTATGATGCTTTGAGGCTCATGTTTCCAGTGTTTTTCAGCTACTTCAGTGCCATAATGTTTGCACAATCCCCAGGTCAACAGTCTTGCCACATTATTATGTCTTTCAGTATACAGACCTTCTGCCCTTAATAGGTCGCAACCAGCAACAAGGTGTGCAACTGTTTCCAATTCAGTTTTACAAAACCTGCATTTGTCTGTTCCTCCCACATTTTCAATGGACTTTATAAACCAGCATGTACATAGCCAACTATCTTGGGCTGCCAATATTAACCTTTCAGCTCTTAGTTTGAATTCACCTCTACTTAACCATTCCTTTGTTGTTCCTGATCAACATGAGGTTCTTCCAGAAGTTTTCTATACTTGCAACTATATTTATGCTTTTTCCACATTTCTTGCCTTCTCATCTGATCCTTCACCTTATATTCTTTCTTTTCTTTTTTGGCACTTTCAGTTGCTCCCTGATTTTTATCTACTTCTGGTTTGATTTCCATTCCTGCTTATAGCCGATAAGCTTCTGCTAGATTAAGCAGAGAAGTCATCTTAGATTTATTCTCCTCATGTTTCAAAACTTTCACTACATTTGGGTGTTGTGAGGTCAACAGATATGTGCGTAGTCCCACAATTGCAGATCTGTGCATGTAATCAATTTCAAGGAGGCCCATCCCTCCTTTGGAACGGGGAATATATAATCTTGGTATGCACTGATTTTTATAGATCCTTTGGTGAGCATGAAGCATCCTTCTTGTTTTAATATCTAATTATCCAACACATTTTGGGGACAATCAATCACTCCAAAACTGTAAGTTAGGACAGGCAGAGCAAATATCCCACCAGGGTACAATATAATAAGGTCAGACCAAACAACAAAAAAAGGTGGAGGCGTAGCAGTTTTGTATAAATCTGATCTAAATGTATCTCTAGTACACTTACAATTACCATTAGATAATCACATGGAAATCCTTGTCTCTAAACTCCAGCTTAATACTAGCAAAGTTATCTATATAATTTGTTCCTACCTACTTCCAGGCGATAACGTCAACAGCCTTGAAAATATCCTGTGCTGCCTCTCATCTTCCCTCCCACAAGAATCCATAGTACTTGGAGACTTCGATATAGACTGGAATTGCTGTACTTCTAACAAACCTTCAGTCCATATAAACCTGTATGGCTTTTCTCAATTTATCACCACCCCAACTAGAATCCATAAGCCCACTAACAAAGAGAGTACCTTAGATTGGATCCTAGCAAGAAACCATCCCCTCACTTATATAGCAGGTACCCTACCTGATGATATTAGCAACCATTTACTCACTTATATAATTAGGCATAAAACCTTCTTCCCTGAATAACCTATCTTTAAAACTATAAGAAACAGAAAACACTTTAATGCTATAAATTTCCAAAAAGAGCTTGAAGCCTGTGATTGGTGTCCCTTAAAACAACTCTCCCTTTATGAAGCAGTGTCCTATTTTAACTCTAGAGTCTTACAAATACTGGAATATCATGCCCCTAGTTGATCTATTAGAACCAGATGCAAAGCAGCACCTTGTCTCTCTAAAGAGACAAGACAAAAAATCCTAGTAAGAAATAAGATCTGGTCTAAATGGAGATGTAGTAAAAGCCCAACCGATCACCAGAACTACAAACACCATAGAAACACCACAAAGAAATCTATACTCCTTGATAAAAAAAGCTACTACCTTAAACTCCAAGACAGGCATCAACAAACCCCCCAAACATTTTGGACAGCTATTAACAGACTTTTACACCCAGGACACTCCAAGACTCCAACTCCTTCAGCACTTTCCCTAAGCACACCTAAGGAGATTGCTGACACCTTCAATACCTCCTTTACAGAAACTGTACAGTCTCTCACAAATTCCTTACCTCTTGTTATTCCAACCCTCCCATTCTCCATGACTAGCAAACCCCCTACCTTTCAACTAAATCCAGTCTCTACATCATTCATCCACACCTTACTTACGAAACTTAAACCATGTATCCCATCCGCTGATCTCTTACCAGCTGAATACCTGCAAATTGCAGCTAAAGTTCTTTCCTATCCTATTTCCATACTACTCAATAGAACTATTACTGAAGGTTCTATCCCATCTCTCTGGAAAATTTCACATATAATTCCTCTTCATAAGGGTGGTAACTCAACCGAAATATCTAACTATCGCCCCATAGCCCTGCTCTCCCCTCTAGCCTAAATAATGGAAAAATGTGTCCACCACCAGCTACTTGATCACCTTCTCCAATATAACCTTCTTGCAGACTGTCAACATGGTTTTAGGCCATACCACAGTACTACTACTGCCTTACTATCCTTCTCTGACTGCAACAAGCATCGTAACAATAATAGGCTCTATACTGCTTTGTTTATAGACCTATCAAAAGCCTTTGATATGGTGAACCATCAAGTACTACTACAAATACTAGAACAATACTCACTCAACACAAAGACATTACAGTGGTTTAAGTCCTACCTAGAAAACAGACAGCAAGCTGTTCTCTGGGACAACAACCTCTCTACTCTTCTTCCTATTACTGTTGGGGTCCCACAAGGCTCCATCCTGGGACCTCTCCTCTTCGCTATCTTTATCAATGACCTACAGCAAAATATTCCACAATCTACCTGCATACAATATGCAGATGATTCCACACTTGTGTGTTCTGCCACTTCATCTGCCGAGCTCCATGCCATCACCCAGACAGTATTTAACTCAGTTGAAAAATGTTTTTTGCACCGTTGCCTCCTACTAAAAGCCAAAAAAAATGAAATTACTTGTTTTTACTCTTACATGGAAGCCCCCCCCCCCCATAGATCTAACTGTCAAATCCAGCAATAGTACTATAATTACACCTGATCCAATCACCAAGCTCTTAGGCATAACAATAGATCACAATCTCAACTTTGACACCCATATTAACACTATGATTAAAACTGTTAACAGAAAACTGAGCTCACTCTATAAGATAAAGTCCTTCCTCACCCCTGAAGCCAGAACCACCATTGCCCATACCCACCTGATCTCTACCCTCCTCTATGCTTCATCTATCTATACAATCTTTCCCAAACTAACCTAAACAAACTAGCAACCTCCTATAACAACATTGCCAGATTTGCTACGTGTTCACCATATAGAACCCATCACTGTTTAAATCTCAAACAACTAGGCTGGCTTGAACTCCAAAACCAGCTACTATTTCAGCAACTTACAATAACCCATAAAATTCTCTTTCATACTGATAGGACTCCTATTCTTAGTAGCATAGTCTCTCCTTATAGATATCTTACTATAGTATGCTCAGCAAATAAATTACAAGTAACCATCCAGAAATCCCTTAATAAAGCCGGGGACTCCCTCTTTTCAAATTCCATGGATAGGATTTGGAACAAACTCCCCAGCAACCTACAATTACTCTCATTCTTACCACGTTTCAAACACCAACTAAAACTACACCTTAAAGTACATTGGTTATGCCCGTGTACTAACCCAGATTAACACTAACCATCTAGTATACTTCCTTTTCCCCCTCTATTGCCCACTAGTGTGGAAATACACCATCTTCTTAGCCAATATTGCAGTTTTTTATTTCCTTCTTTCTTTATGAAACTTACTCTGCACTTTTCTAAAACCCCTCTCCTGCCCCTGATATTTTTATTGTCAGCGTTAGTATTAATGACACCTATGACATATCGCATAAAGCTCTACAGGCATAATAACTAGATAGAAACCTTCACCCCTTCCTCACTATTTTTGTCTATCTGTTGTCAAACTTTATACTGTTTGTATATACTAATTATACTACTGCATAGCCTACACCCTCACTTACGCTTCTCGTTTGGTGTTTGTTCCGTCTATGCTAACCTAAAGCTACTTTGAATTTAATTATTTCTTAGCGTTTTGAATCTTTGCTCCTTGAAGCTATTTTTGACTAAATTAGACTATACCTTTTGCTGTAACTACATTTTTGACATGTATTATTTCTTATGTAATAGTTTACTGTTTTGATTTACTTTGATCTGTATTCCTGTTACATTAGTTTAATTTTGGAGCTACTCTACTGAAAATGGACATGTATCCAATTAGACTAGCCTGGTCAACAAATGTAAACTAAAATAAATAAATAAAATAAAATAGGTTTATAGCTTGGATTTTGTTCTTAGACATCAATGCTGTTTTCAGGATTAATTTAAGTCTTTTGAACTATTCCTTACTAGGTTTTATTCACATTTGTTCATGTTTTACTGCTGATTCTTCATCAATTCCCAAGTATTTAGACACTCCCTCTTGCTCAAGTTCTTTTATATCACATTCTTGTCCCAAACTGATGTTTTCCTGGTGCTGCAATTTTCCTGCTTTAAAGGTTGCTTTTGCACATTTATCAAGACAAAATTACATTCTTATATTTTCAGTTCCTCATTTGATACAGTTTTAAATCATTGACAAAGAGATGATGGGAAGTCTTTACACTTTGTTGTTTTCTAGGAGCTAAATTATAGCCATGGCCTAAGCTGTTGAGTAAAGAGTTTACTGGATTAAGGGCAAGGCAGAATAGTAACGGTGACAGAGAGTCACCCTTTAAATTTTTATCCCTGGGAGAACAATTTGTCCTTTATTATGGCTTAATTGCAACATGGTTTGCCACTGTTTCATGGTCACTGTAATGTAGTCGATCAGTGTGGCGTGTAACGTATACATTGTTAAGCACTCTTTTATCCATGAATGAGGGATACTATCAAATGCCTTTTTGTAGTCAATATACATTCTTATATTTTCAGTTCCTCATCTGATACAGTTTTAAACCATTGACAAAGAGATGATGGGAAGTCTTTACACTTTGTTGTTTTCTAGGAGCTAAATTATAGCCATGGCCTAAGCTGTTGAGTAAAGAGTTTACTGGATTAAGGGCAAGGCGGAATAGTAACGGTGACAGAGAGTCACCCTTTAAATTTTTTTCCCTGGGAGAACAATTTGTCCTTTATCATGGCTTAATTGCAACATGGTTTGCCACTGTTTCATAGCCACTGTAATGTAGTCGATCAGTGTGGCGTGTAACATATACATTTTTAAGCACTCTTTTATCCATGAATGAGGGATACTATCAAATGTCTTTTTGTAGTCAATCCATGCCATACATAAGATTCTTCCCCTTTTTTACATTCTGCACTATAACTATATTATTCCCTGTTAGACTCTATACATATTTGGTCAGATCAGCTCAAGTTTTCTTTCTATGAATGCACACACACACACACACACACACACACACACACACACACACACACACACACACACACACACACACACACACACACACATATATATATTTAGGTTCACAGGTTGGTAATAGGCCATCGGCCCTAGAGCCTATACAAGCCTAGCCATAGCAATTCCCTGGATATTTCTTCCCACAATATTTACTTCTCTGTACCCCTGTCTAGCAGAGCGACTGACATAAACCTCGGGGTGAATTTCCTTTCTCCCATCCAATTGTCAAGGTTCCTTTAGAAGAGGGCCAAGGAGGTGATCTGCTTGACATGTATGGCCAGTCTATTCCAGAATATGGGGAGTCTCTGGGTCAGGAACCTATCCCTCCAGCATGTTTTCTTCATTTTGATATATATAAACATATACATATAGATATACACGCAAACACACACTTGCACACATTTATGTAGAGTTTACACTGCATGATAATCTCTCATAATAGCAACCACAGAATATATACAAATAACCTCTTAAGAACATCAAGTGTTTTAGCTGCATGGCCTCTAAATAACATTGACTGTTTATTTTTTTTTAAGCTTTTACAGCTGCATTCAGACCATTAAAGTCAAACACCAACAACCATAAACATGCCTGGTTTAACTTTTAATTAACTTCATACATATAGCATAAATGGATAATGTAATTGTATTTCAGAAACACAGGGTCTTTAAACCCAGCTGATGACCATAACAATTAAGGTGCCTGCAGAATATCCTAAATAACATTCAAACCAAATGGAATAAAATGACACACAGACAAATCATTCAGTAAAAACTGCAAGGAAAACCTAGACAATTTAAAGTTTTCACTGTGTGATATCTTAAATCTGTAGTGGGGGCCCATGATGTATATGCAAATGACCCCTCAGGACATCAATTAAATAAAAAATGTCATGGACATTCAGAAGGGAAATACTTGAACATTGCTCAGGTTTGAACAGGTGTGAGACAAAGTTTAGGGAAGACTGGGGCAGCATACAGGAGGATGGCAGTAAGAAAGTAAGAGGCTGTATATATGCTGGCTGTGTTAATAAGGTAGTTTTTTACTGTTTAACTTCTCCAAGTATTTTAGATTTCTAATACCATGATGGAAATAGACAACATTGTTAAGTCAAAGTATGATTAAAGTTGGTGAAATTAGTATTGTTTCAATCTTTGATATTAGCAAAAGTGCTCTTCGCAGCACTCACTTTGTGCCCAGAACTGACTTCTTTTGCAATTCATAGAGTTACATGTATCAGTAGCATATTGAAATAAGACTATAAATTCTTCTTTTAGA